>NC_036854.1:36516017-36560033 GCF_002910315.2 Salvelinus sp. IW2-2015
ACTGCCTTGATGACTGACTATGACTGACTGACTGACTGACTGACTGACGACTGACAGACAATGACTGCTTGACTGACTGACTATGACTGACTGACTGACTGACAGACTGACAGACAATGACTGCCTTGACTGACTGACCTATGACTGCCTTGACTGACTGACTATGACTGACTGACTGACTGACGACTGACAGAAATGACTGCATTGACTGAAGACAATGACTGCCTTGACTGACAGACTATGACTGCTATGACTGCTACTGACTGAATGACTGACTGACTGACTGACAGACTGACAGACATGACTGCCTTGCGCTGACGACTATGACTGATATGACTGACAGACTGACAGACTATGACTGGACAGACTATGTGACTGACAGACTGACAGACTTGAACTGACTATGACTGACAGACTGACAGACTATGACTGACTGACTATGACTGACTGACTATGAACTGACTGGACTAACTGATGACAGACAGACAGACTGACTGACTATGACTGCCTGACTGACTGACTCTGACTGACTGACTGACAGACAGACTGCGACAGACAGACTGACTGACTGACTGACTAATGACTGACTCGGACTGACTGACTCTATGACGACTGACTGACTATGACTGATGCTAATGACCTGACTGACTGACTGACTATGACTGACTGACATGACTGACTGACTGATGGACTGACTGACTATGACTGACTATGACTGACTTGACTGCGATTGCAATGCTGCGAATTACATGATGACTGACTGACTGACTATGACTGACTGACTGACTGACTATGACTGACTGACTGACTGATTATGACTGACTGACTATGACTGACTATGACTGACAGACTATGACTGACTATGACTGACTGACTGACTGACTATGACTGACTGACTGACTGATTATGACTGTGAGATCTACTGTCCTGGGCCCAGATTCACAAAACTGTCTTTGGGAAGACATTTCTTCTTAACTGTGTCACGAACCGGCTCAAAGCCCGTAACAAAAGGGAGACAACGTGGAGATAAGGAGTAACAAAACATATATTTATTAAATAAAGTAAACTAAGTACTATATACAATGGTGTGTGTAATCAGTAATCAGTAGTGTAAGTGAGTGTTTAGCATGCATGAATGTGATAATGCAGGGTGTTGAAAGGTGCCAAAGCAAACAACCAAAAACCACCAAGATACACAACAAAATCTATCAAGGTGTCTGCATGGAGAGAGTCTCTTCCATGAATGGGGAAGTGGTGTATTTATCCTGGGACACACTGGGCCCAGGGGTTTCCCATGTAGCTGACGACCCTCCCAACTCCGCCCACCGGCATCCTAATAAGGAAACAAGAACAAAGAGAGAATACGGCAGACAGAGTGGGAGGGTCGTCACAAGCAAAGTTGCTATTCCTCAAAGGTTCTTGGAAATGTTCTTGCGCTATTTGTTATGTTTCTCCTTAAGTAAAAAGTTAAGAAGAAATTAGATTCTTGAAAATATTACTTATTGGAAATGTTCTTCATTCCAAGATAGCTAAACCCTTGTCTTAAACTCAGGGKAGTGAGAGAAAAAGCCCATGAAAGCAATTTAACATCTTTAATTCACTCACAAACTTGGTCTAAAAGTTTCAGTATTGATTATTTTAAACCCAAGAACATGTTTTAGAACAGTAATCTCAGTAAGAAATATGCTAACATGATTGCCGTTGCTAGCTAGATAGATAGCTTAAACTGTTGCCTAGCAGCGAACATCTTCAGAAGATTTGTAAGAAGATATTTGAGAAGTTCGTAAGAAAATCATTACCTTAATATATTGTTGAGGAATTGCACTTACGAACTATGTTATGAACTTCTTATTTTTTTCTTTAGAAACTTCTTAAGTTTTTGCATAAGAAGTGTTTTGTGAATCTGGGCCCTGGTCTTCTTATGATGCCGTGAGCTGAAGTCTGCTCTCTATTGTACACTCCATGATCAAACTTTGTGGTTGGTACGGAGTAATATGCTGACCTGGTTTTTAATGTCAGTGTTCAAAATAAGTTCATTTATAGTCAACAACTTACCATATGATCGGGTTTGAACTTCTTCTGTCAAACATTGCAAAGCTTTGTAATGATGTGTTTTCTGGTTTGTGGTTTAGATAAAGTGGGTTGAAAGTGAGCAGTATTTTAACGTCTGTATAAAAGTGGTGTTTTGTTAGAATGTGCTTGGTGTTTATGATTCATGAAGCCAAGCTATTACAGAGCACTCGCCCTAAACTGGCCCCAGAACATTCTGGAGACCTTCCCAAACACACAGCTCAGAAAGCATTAACAGCCTGTCTCAGTACAGGCGTTCATTCAAACCTGCCACGCCACCACACCACGCCCGCCTGCACGCACAGACTTACGCACACACGCACACACGCACACACACACCACCAACCACGCCAACAACCCCAGCTGGTCCCAGAAAGCCTCACTAACCGTCAATCACTCTGAGCTATTACATCATTTCCTGTTGGTCAGCCAGTCAGCCTGTCAGTCAGCCACCTAGTCAGCCATTCACCTAGTCAGCCATTCACCCAGCCAGTCAGTCAGTCAGTCAGCCACCCACCCAGTCAGTCAGTCACCTAGTCAGCTATCCACCCAGTCAGTCAGTCACCTAGTCCAGCTATACCACTCAGTCCAGTCCAGTCAGCCACCTAGTCAACCATTCACCCAGTCAGTCAGCCTAGTCAAGCCATTCACACCCAGTCAGTCAGTCACCTAGTCAACAGTCAGTCAGTCAGTCACCTAGTCAGCCATTCACCCAGTCAGTCAGTCAGCCACCTAGTCAGCCATTCACCCAGTCAGTCACCTAGTCAACCATGTCAGCCCAGTACACGTCAGTCAGCCACCTAGTCACCATTCACACATCAGTCCAGTCAGTCAGCACCTAGTCAGCCATTCACCCAGTCAGTCAGCCACTAGTCAGCCATTCACCCAGTCAGTCAGTCAGCCACCTAGTCAACCATTCACAACCAGTCAGTCAGTCAGCACCTAGTCAGCCATTCAGCCATACACCCAGTCAGTCAGTCAGCCACCTAGTCAACCATTCACCCAGTCAGTCAGTCAGCCACCTAGTCAGCCATTCAGATCAGCCACCTAGTCAGCCATTCACCCAGTGTCACGGTTCTCTAAGTAAGACCGAAGCAACCAGGACAAGGACAAGAGAGTAACCTTTATTTTACTGGCAAGTCAGTTAAGAACAATTCTTATTTTCAATGACGGCCTAGGAACAGTGGTTAACTGCCTGTTCAGGGGCAGCACGACAGATTTGTACCTTGTCAGCTCGGGATTCGATCTCGCAACTTATCGGTTACTAGTCCAACGCTCTAACCACTAGGCTCACGCTGCCGCCCCAAAGACGAAGGTGAGTATTTATTTACAAGTTTAAATGTAGTGATAGAAAAATCAAGTAGCGGAGCGGGCAGCGGAGGTGAGTTGATGGAATTGAGTAAGCAGATCACGGAAGTAACTGAAGTCACTGACGACCAGGTAGGGATGGGATGAGTGTTCCGGGTGAATGATGTTCATGGCTAACGATCCGGCAGGGAATGGATGTCAGGTCAGCGCTTATGAAGTGGAGGGGTGATGATCAGGACCAGGTGTGCAGATAGCTGATGGGATGGTACTCAGAGATCCTCCAACTAGCTACGTGCCCCGGCAACCAGACAGGGTGCGTTCCAGGACACCGGAAAAAACACTCCAGGACAGAACACAGGCAAAAACAGACTCAGGAAGCGGGATTCGTGACACCCAGTCAGTCAGTCAGTCACCTAGTCACATTCACCAGTATCAGTCAGCCACTAGTCAACCATTCCCGCAGTCAGTCAGTCAGTCAGTCAGTCACCTAGTCAGCCATTCACCCAGTCAGTCAGTCAGCCACCTAGTCAACCATTCACCCAGTCAGTCAGTCAGCCACCTAGTCAGCCATTCATCCAGTCAGTCAGTCAGCCACCTAGTCAACCATTCACCCACGTCAGTCAGCCACCTAGTCAAACCATTCACCCAGTCAGTCAGCCACCTAGTCAGCCATTCACCAGTAAGTCAGCCACTTAGTTAACCATTCACCCAGTCAGTCAGTCAGTCAGCCACCTAGTCAACCATTCACCCAGTCAGTCAGCCACCTAGTAAGCCATTCACCCAGTCAGTCAGTCAGCACCTAGTCAACCATTCACCCAGTCAGTCAGTCAGCCACCTAGTCAGCCATTCACCCAGTCGTCAGATCAGTCAGTCAGCCACCTAGTCAGCCATTCACCCAGTCAGTCAGTCAGTCACCTAGTCAACCATTCACCCAGTCAGTCAGTCACCTAGTCAGCCATTCACCAGTCAGTCAGTCAGTCACCTAGTCAGCACATTCACCCAGTCAGTCAGTCACCTAGTCAGCCATTCACCCAGTCAGTCAGTCAGTCACTAGTCAACCATTCACCCAGCAAGTCAGTCAGTCAGGCCAGCTAGTCAGCCATCTAGTCAGTCACCTAGTCAACCAGCAACCCACATTCGGCAGTCAGTCAGCCACCTAGCCAGTCAGCCAGTCAGTTAATAACCTAGTCAGCCAGTCAGTCAATCAGCCACCAAGCCAGCCACCAGCCAGTCACCAGCTAGTCAGCCATCTAGTCAGCCAGCCAGTCAGTCAGCCACCTAGCCAGCCAGCCACCCAGCCAGTCAGCCACTTAGTCAGCCATCTAGTCAGCCGCCACCAGCCACCCAGCCACCAGCCAGACAGCCACACCAGCCAGTCAGCCAGTCATCCAGTCAGCTAGTTAGCCAGGCAGCCAGCGACCCAGCCAGTCAGCCTGTCAGCCAGTCAGTCAGCCAGTCTGCCAGCCAGCCAGTGTGCTTCCCAATGGGACCAACAGGCAGAAGATGACCTTATAATCAGATCTACAATCAGTTGACTCTCCTGCGATCCTAGCCTTCAAAACCAAGAGGACAGAAGCAGAACTAACCCTCAGAATTCAGCCTAGTGCTCCAGGGTGACTCAGTACAGGTTCATGCTCTAGTGAGATGTTAGATGGAGTATTCTAGACAGAACATGGGTTCATAGAAAGGTGATGCAACAGAGAAGACAGCCATAGAGAGATCAGGGTAGAGGGAGAATAGGGGGAGAGTGAGAGGGGGGACCCCCTGTGGAGACTGTCTCACAGGCTGGATACGCTGCATGACTATGTCTAGAGCCAAACACTCCAACATCTCAGTGTGGGCCTAGCGTCTACTGGTACTGAAAAGTCTTCTCCTTTTCATGCCACATTCAAAGGACAACGGCCTTTGCTTTCAAAGGAACACAAAGGACACACACGCACAAACACATTTAGAATAGTGAAAATTCACTTTGTCTGAGGAATACAGAGAATTAGTGTAGAGGGTCTATGACCCTAATATGATGTACTATCTCACTCCATTATTATCTGAAGGCTATAGGCCCATAAACGTATCCAATGGTAGCCAAGGTTGCGAGCCTTGCATCACCACTCAAAATACTATAAGATGCATGTGTATAGGTTTACCGTTATTCAGTTATTAAGAGGCTAAGGAACAAAGAGCTGAAATCTTGCAATCGATGTCCTAGCAATAAATGATTGAATTAACCTTAGCTCAGAGATGCACAGTTACATGCTGACCACACTGCTCGCGTTGCAAAATAAATGTACATGTTAATTAATCATTGGTCTGTGTAGCCGGGTGCTAAAATAGAACATGGTTCTACTTGTGATGCTCAACGTGCTGCAAGTCCTGCCTCTCAAATCACCTCATTGGTTTTTACGAGCATATACCCACGTGCCATCTCCTCATTGGTTTTTACGAGCATATACCCACGTGGGTGATTGAAAGATGAACTGAGGTCCACACTCCAGTCGGTTGTAGTAATGCTGTAAAGTTGGTTGCCAACCGCCATATAAAGTCCAAAGAAGAAAAAGAAGCCTTAAGGAAGGAGGAGAGATGACGAGAAACTAATTTGGTTTGCCGTTTTATCTGTGGATTAATTGTCAGAGTAGAGGACCTTGTGCATTTCAGGTAAAATCACCCAAGGTTTATATCCCAGGAAYAATTTGCTAGCAACAGAAAGCTAGCTAGCTAAATTGCCATAAATGTTTGTTTGTCCTGATTGCGTCTGGTTTGGGTGAACAAAATCAACTTGCACGCGATAGCGCACGCTGACGCACATGTGCGTTCTGGTCAGCATGTTAGAGACTGAGCATATATGGTATGTATATTGGGAACAACATTTACCATTAGACATTTCACCAAATAATAATTCAAGGAATATTACTCAATATTACTCAATATTATCATCTATTTCAATGTAATTAGATGTATTACAGTTATGCAATAAGAAAACAATTCACAAATGGTACATCCTTTGTCTTAACAGCATGGAACATTCACCACTATGACATACACACGTACAGTACCAGTCAAAAGTTTGGACACACCTACTCATTCAAGGGTTTTTCATTATTTAAAAAAAGTTCTACATGGTAGAATAATAGTGAAGACATTAAAACTATGAAATAACACATATGGAATCATGTAGTAACCAAAAAAGTGGTAAACAAATCAAAATATATTTTATATTTGAGATTCTTCAATGTAGGCACCCTGTGCCTTGATGACAACTTTGCACACTGTTGGCATTTTCTCAACCAGCTTCACCTGGAATGCTTTTCCCACATATGCTGAGCACTTGTTGGCTGCTTTTCCTTCACTCTACGGTCCAACTTATCCCAAACCATCTCAATTGGGTTGAGGTCGGGTGATTGTGGATGCCAGGTCATCTGATGCAGCACTCCATCACTCTCCTTCTTGGTCAAATAGCCCTTACACAGCCTGGAGGTGTGTTGGGTCATTGTCCTGTTGAAAAACAAATGATACTCCCACTAAGCGCAAACCAGATGGGATGGCGTATAGCTGCAGAATGCTGTGGTAGCTTTGCTGGTTATTAAGTGTGCCTTGAATTCAAAATAAATCACAGACAGTGTCACCATCAAAGCACCCCCACATCATCACACCTCCTCCTCCATGCTTCACTGTGTGAACCACACATGTGGAGATCATCCATTCACCTACACTGCGTCTCACAAAGACACAGTGGTTGGAACCAAAAATCTCAAATTTGGACTCATCAGACCAAAGGACAGATTTCCAACCAGTTTAATGTCAATTGCTCGTGTTTCTTGCCCCAAGCAAGTCTCTTCTTCTTATTGGTGTCCTTTAGTAGTGGTTTCTTTGCAGCAATTCGACCATGAAGGCCTGATTCACGCAATCTCCTCTGAACAGTTGATGTTGAGATGTGTCTGTTACTTGAACTCTGTGAAGCATTTATTTGGGCTGCAATTTCTGAGGCTGGTAACTCTAATGAACTTATCCTCTGCAGCAGAGGTAACTCTGTGTCTTCCTTTCCTGTGGCGGTCCTCATGAGTGCCGGTTTCGTCATTTGCCACTGCACTTGAAGAAACTTTCAAAGTTCTTGAAATTGTCCCGATTGACTGAACTTCACGTGTTAAAGTAATGATGGACTGTAATTTCTCTTTGCTTATTTGAGCTTTTCTTGCCATAATATGTACTTGGTATTTTACCAAATAGGGCTATCTTCTGTATGCCACCCCTACCTTGTCACAACACAACTGATTGGCTCAAACGCAGTAAGAAGGAGAGAAATTCCACAAATTAACTTTTAACATGGCACACCTGTTAATTGAAATGCATTCCAGGTGACTACCTCATGAAGCTGGTTGAGAGAATGCCAAGAGATCAACGTTTAAACCCAGCTTTTATTCTTCCAAGAGCGCCAAATCCCAGTATCTTCCATCATATAATTAACCTCACTTTGCATGGCTCAAAACATTAAAACAGAAGGCATAAAAGTCCACACCCATTCTCTAATCTAATCATCACACCTCAACACTGTATGATAAGAGCACACCCCTGTSTCGCTCCTCTTGAACTATCCGCCGCCCGACGAACAGAATAACACAGTGTCTCTGTAACAATAAATCCATAGCACTTACAGTACAATAAAACATATCAAAATACATAGCTCTTTAAGAACTCTTGATACAATCCAAACACTTCATTCACACAGTAACATTCATTTAGTCATTTTAAGTTTCATCAGTCATCACACTTCTCCTAGTGTCAACGACAGATTGCCACGGCGAAGGTGTGACTCTCCTGTGAGATGCAAATATACAGCCATCCATCCAGATAATGTCAAATTGAATCAACACGCCTTCGTCAGAAAGTCACTACACGCACCTTCCTCTCTGTCCTTCATCATCGTTCACATTTGTTCACTCTTTCTATTTTTCCACTACATACACACCTTTTTACATATGCACTTCTGTGCTCCTCTTCTGTCTCTCTCTCTCTCTCTCTCTCTCTCTCTCTCTCTCTCTCTCTCTCTCTCTCTCTCTCTCTCTCTCTCTCTCTCTCTCTCTCTCTCTCAATTCAATTCTATAGATTTATTGCCATGGGAAACATATGTTAACATTGCCAAAGCAAGTGAAATAGATAATAAACAAAAGTGAAATAAACAATAAACATTAACAGTAAACATTACACTCAAAGAAGTTCCAAAAGAATAAAGACATTTTAAATGTCATATTATGTATATATACAGTGTTGTAACGATGTCCAAATAGTTAAATTACAAAAGGGAAAATAAATAAACATAAATAAGGGTTTTATTTACAATGATGTTTATCTTCATTGGTTGCTCTTTTCTTGTGGCAACAGGTCACAAATCTGCTGTGATGGCACACTGTGGTATTTCACCCAGTAGATATGGGAGTTAATCAAAATTGGGTTTGTTTTCGAATTCTTTGTGGTTCTGTGTATTCTGAGGGAAATATGTGTCTCTAGGTTAGGAAGTGCAGCTCAGTTTCCACCTCATTTTGTGGACAGTGTGCACATAGCCTGTCTTTTCTTGAGAGCCAGGTCTGCCTACGGCGGCCTTTCTCAATAGCAAGGCTATGCTCACTGAGTCTGTACATAGTCAAAGCTTTCCTTAAGATTGCGTCAGTCACAGTGGTCAGGTTTTCTAGTTTGCTCTGCTTTTCTCTCTCTCTTTTCCCCTCGCTGTCCTTCTTGCTCTCCATCCCACTCCATCTCTCTGTCCGTCTGGGCCCCACAGGGCCTGCAGTCATGTTGGGGAAATACTACACCCTTATCTGACACATTGGGGCGGCAGGTAGCCTAGTGGTTAGAGTGTTGGACTAGTAACCGAAAGGTTGCAAGATTGAATCCCCGAGCTGACAAGGTAAAAATCTACCCCTGAACAACGCAGTTAACCCACTGTTCCTAGCCGTCATTGAAAATAAAAACTTGTTCTTAACTGACTTGCCTAGTTAAATAAAGGTTAAAAAAAAGAAAGGAAAAAAAGATCAAACATTCAATAACACATTACTGTGACCACTAGTTGGGGTCAACAGCAGAATGAACCACAATGTACTTCACCTAACCCAGTCAAGTGGAGGGCAATAGTAGTATCATCAATCTGCTTTGAAACAAAGGCCAATTAAAAACTATAGATCTCTTGGCCAATATCCTGTGTGTGGTTGTGTGTGTCTATTAGTAGCGTGGCTGGGTGAGGGAACATCTAGATGAGCTAGTGTGATCAGTATTGATCAGTGAGGGCTAGTGATGAAGTGTGTGAGTCTGCGTTTACAGGCCAATAGATCATCTACAGAGAAAAAGGAAGGAATTACACCAATGAACCAACAGGAGATTTCTATATGTTACGCAATATGAAGCCACTATAAGAACATGTTTGTTTAAAGTTGTTTTTTTGATCACCCAGCATACAATGCTCTTATTGTACTGTATCAGGTCAAGGGCATTGTCATTACTGACCAATTCAGCGTGAAATTACATGTCATGTGTCATACATGTCAATCACATGTTAATTGACTCATAGAGCCGAACACTACTAATTAATTTAAAGATACAATAATTGATTTTATTCTTCAACCACGTTTACACTATTGTATCGCATATTGGTCTATTTGTATTTTTGCAATTTCGTTGCTGTTTTATCTAGTAATTTATGTACCGTGATTTATTAACAGGAATCTCTATAGGGATTATAATGGGGAATGTAAGATCACTAAGGTTCACATTCAGTTTAGAGTGATTATGACATTATTTTGCATATTTATATATTTTCCCTTTCTGTAATATCAAGTTCTGTTTTTGACACTCAAGGTCTGGGTTGATGGTCACTAGACTTGATACTGAATGTTATGGATTATTCTCATATCTGTTGATAGTGATTGATGCCAGACTGAAGGTACAAGGACCTAAGACACACTGATTATTCCATGTTGTGCTGTATTAATGACATTCTTTAGCAGCTGATAAAGTCATAGCCTTTTATTTGGGTTTCCTACAAGCCTCTCGGGTTGGTGTTTAAAGAACATTTGGTGATGTCGGAAACAAGAAACAAAAATATGTTAATTCACTTTGCAATAAAACACAATTTTCTTAACTTTATGGATTATGTTGGAATGTCATGTAATCACTCACTATTTACTAGTCTTCCACACGTCTCTTAGGTAATGCTCTACTATTGGATAACACTGCCCTCTACTGACTTAAACACAGAAGTACAACATTAATATGATCATTGCAATAACCAAGTCTATAACGTTTCCATTKATTTTCATTGCAGGTTATGGACACATTGTCCAAACTGTCCCGCACCACGATTTCAGAACAAACCGGAATAAAGTAAGTTCTGACCAAGTGTTTATTCCAATTCACAAATCAAATTGGGTTTTGTATTAGTACGTGTTTGGTGGGATGACATCGCTTTTCTTTCCAAAAGGGCTTTTCCTTCAGAGGAGAGTCTAGAAGAAGATGAGGACATCTATAACCACCTAGAAGACCTGATAGAGTAAGTCTACCTCTTGGCCTATCTTACTGTCTCTTACTGGTCTACTCACAACTTTTCATCCCTGGCTTCTTCTGGGATAAGAACACAGCTGCTAAGCTAATTGGCTGTCAGAGATGGCCAGTGGCTCTACTCACACTTACACTGTCCCAGGCTTCTGGACAAACCCACACAGAAACACAAAGAGTCACAAACCCACACAGACACACAAAGAGTCACAAACCCACACAGACAGACACACAAAGAGTCCCAACCCCACACAGACACACAAAGAGTCCCAAACCCACACAGACAGACACACTAAGAGTCACAAACCCACACAGACACACAAAGAGTCACAAACCCATGCAGACACACATGCATGCAAACATGCGCACAATCACATGTGTATGACTACGCGTAAGCTGATGATAACAACAGCAGTATAAATGTTACATTATTATAATGGTAACCCGTTTGTGTGTGTGACAGTGAGAAAGGTGTGGAGGATGAGGAGGATCTTTATGACTGTGTCTACGATGATGAAGACGGAGGAGAGATCTATGAAGATCTGATGAAGGCTGAAGCAGTCCCTCCTCCTCTGGTTAGTTCAAATCAAGTCAAATTGTATTCGTCACATGCTTCGTAAACAACAGGTGTGGACTAACAGTGAGATGCTTACTTAAGGGTCCTTTTCCAACAATGCACAGTAAAAATAGTGACACAAGGAATAAATACACAGTGATAACGAATAACAATAATGAGTAAAAATAACATGGCCTATATACAGGGAGTTCCAGTACTGAGTCAATGTGTATGGAGTTCTCTCTCCTCTTCTCTCTCTCTCTCCTCTCTCTGCTCTCTCTCTCTCTCTCTTTCTCTCTCTCTGTCTCTCTCTCTTCTCTCTCTCTCCCTCTCTCTCTCTCTCTCTCCTCTCTCTCTCTCTCTCTCTCTCTCTCTCTCTCTCCTCTCTCTCTCTCTCTCTCTCTCTCTCTCTCTTTCTCTCGCAATTAAATTGAAAAGGCTTTATTGCCATGAATAAAATACATACATTGCCCAAGTAAACATATAGACACATATCAAATGACACAGATGGATAATAACAGGAAAAATAATAATACTCAATGAGTAATATCAATTAACAGGAGAGTACAGTAAGAAATGAATGAGGCTAATAATGAAGTAGTGAGAATATACGTTACAACCAAATATCATTGAAGTTGACTTTTAGATTTTCTGTTTGGTCTTTCCAATAGGTGATATATTTTTATTTTTGCTTAGTGATAATTTAGTTGGGCCAGATATTCTGGGTGTTGTCCTGAGGCTTTGTTGGGTTGGTAGCTGGCTGAGGGGACTCTTGGGGGTCACTTGTTTTTAAATGATTATAATATTTGGTGGCTCTTTTTTTGATATTATTCAGAAGAGGGAATTGGCCTAATTCTGCTCTGCAGGTGTTGTTTTGAGTTTTCCTCTATACTCTGAGGAGGCTCTCACAGAATTCCACATGCAGGGTTTCAATTGGGTGTTTGTCTCATTTGTCAAATTCTTGCTTGGTAAGCGGACTCCACACTTCACTGCCATAAAGTGCAATTGGTTATATTATTGATTAGAATTTCTTGAGCCAGATCCAAATTGGTGTGTCTAATTTAATATATATTTTAATGGCATAGAAAGCCCTCCTTGATTTTACTTTTAGTTAATTCACGGCCAGCTTGAAGTTCCCTGTGGAGCAATTTTTTGGTCCCAAGTTTGTGTTGGTGTGTGTTCTATATGAATCGAGCCCAGTAAAAAAGCTTCCCTGACATCTACCTTTATCTACCTCGACCTTTTCTGCCGTAACATAATGTTTGTCTTCTTGAAATTGACTGTCATTGCCCAAGTCTGACAGAACTGTTGCAGATGATCTAGTTGTTGCTGTAGCTCCTATTTTGTCGGTGACAGCAGTACCAGACAATTTGCGTACAGGAGGCATTTTATTCCTGTGTCTTTAAGAGTGAGACCGGGGGCTGTTGATTGCTCAAGCTTTTTGTCCAATTCATTTATATAGATCTTAAATTGACTTGAGCTCACGTTGTTCCCCTATGTAACTCCGCGCCCTTGGGAAAATACATCTGTATGTTGACTGCACACTTGTTATTTGGGTACATAGATTTGTTGACATGTGTTTTTCCACCCACACCACTTTCAATGAATAACTCAACTCAAGTAAACCAAGCTTATATTTTGGGTTCTGATGAGGTATGACAGTTAAACTAAGCTCAGGAGGCATTTATAAGTTATATTGTTCAAGAATCAATAGGTACATATCATACATTTATAAGTTATATTGTTCAAGAATCAATAGGTACATATCATACATTATAAGTCAAAAAATGGTGTAGCAGGTATGGATTCCAGCTTTAGGCTCTGTGACGCTGTGTGTGTGTGTGTTGTGCTGTGTGTGTCTGTGTGTGTGGTGTATGTGCTGTTGTGTGTGTGTGTTGATGTGTGTGTGTGTGTGCTGTGTTGTGTTGTGTGTGTGTGTGTGTTGTGTGTGTGCGTGTGTGGTGCGTGCGTGCGTGCGTGCGTGCGGGATCGTTACAGAAGCAGTGTTAGAGACAGAATATCAGGAGCTGCTGTCTGACAGAGATCAAGCAGACTGAGGAGAAGTACACAGAGACTCTGGACTCCATAGAGAAGGTAAGGTGTTACTGCCAAATACCTCCCCTACCCCTCTGGTGCTACAACCAAATACCTCCCCCTTCATACTGTATTCTCACAATGCTCTTCGTTCATTAACCATTCCGTTCATGACCTTATGAAAACCGTCCCTTATGTAGGCAGACACTATTTAAGATTACGATTGTTCTGATAAATCACTTGTGTCGTGCAACAAGTCATTATTTGGCTGACCCAAATAATGTTAATAATGTTTAGTTCCCGTAAACATGCAGCAACTGCTTACCTACCTCTCCTGTTTAAGTGGAACCAACCCACTCACTCTTTTTCTTCCGCTCTGTTTTTCCCATCCAGTATTTTATGGCACCTCTTACGACATTCCTGTCCTCGGAGGAGATGAAGAACGTGTTTGTCAACATTCCGGTAAGTTACAGGACAGAAACCCCAACCATCCACATGTAGATGGTACAGATAGAGATTGCAGTGACATTTTAGTCATTTAGCAGACGCTCTTATTCCAGATTGACTTACAGTCAGTGATTTAACTTGCTATGTTGAGTAGTAAAAAAGCCAACACATATCACAGTTATTGCAAGTAGACCCTTCTCCAAAATATCAGCTAATACCTGTTGTCCCAAGCACTATGGGTCTTCAGTGTTTGTTTGTCATGGACTGTTGTGGTGTTTCAGGACCTGGTTAAAGTTCACAAGAGTCTCATGGTGGAGATCCAAGACTCTGTCCACCATAAAAGTGCTCAGAACATCTACCAGATCTTCATCAACTACAAAGAGAGGTACAATTCCACAGAACTATCCCACTGGGCACAGACGTCAGTTCAACGTCTATTTTTGATATACATTTGGTTGTAAATCATGAATTCGACGTGAAATCAACAACAACAAAAAATCACATTGGATTTAGGTAAAAAGTTACATGAAAAAAATACGAAATTCCCAGTTTTCCGTGTTGAAACAGCGTTGATTGAACCAGCCTTGGTTTTCTGTCTCGTTCTCTCAATCTCTTGTTCTTCGTTCCTGGTTCTCTCTCTCTCTCTCTCTCTCTCTCTCTCTCTCTCTCTCTCTCTCGCTCTCTTTATTGGCCTGGGAAACATATATTTACAAATTAAATACACAATAAATAAAAATGAAATAAACAAGGGAACATTAATAAACATTAGACCCAAAGTTTCAAAGAATATAGACATTTAAAATGTTATATTATTGGCTATGTACAGTGTTGTAACAATGTGCAAGTAGTTGAAGTATGACAGGGAAAATAAATAAACAGATAAATATAGGTTGTTTGTGCTCCATTTGTTGCCGTTTTCTCATGGCAACGGGCCACAAGTCTTGCTGCTGTGACTGCACACGGAGGTATTTCACCTAACAGATATGGGAGTTTATCAATGTTTGAGTTGTTTTCAAATTGTTTGTGGGTCTGTGTGACCTGTGGGAAATATGTGTCTCTAATGTGGTCATACATTTGGCAGGAGGTTAGGAAGTGCAGCTCAGTTTCCACCTCATCAGTGTGCACATAGCCTGTCATCTCTCGAAAGCCAGGTTTGCCTATGGCGGCCTCTCTCTGTATATAGTCAATGATTTTCTTAATTGAGGGTCAGTCACAGTGTTCAGGTATTCTGCTACTGTGTACTCTTAGTTTAGGGACAGATAGCATTCTAGTTTGCTGTGTGTTTTGGTTGATTCTTTCCCGTGTATAGTTATCTTTTTGCTTTCTCATAATTTGGTTGGGTCTAAATGTGTTTCTGTCCTGGGGATCTGTGGGGTCTGTTTGTGTTTGTGAACAGAGCCTCAGAACCAGCAGGCTGAGGGGACTCTTCTCTCTGTAGGGGATGGCTTTGTGGTTGAATGTGTGGGCATCCCTATCTTTTAGGTGGTTGTAGAWTTTTAACATTTAACAGCTCTTTTCTGGATTTTGATAACTAGTAGGTGTAGTTCTAATTCTCCTCTGCATGCATTGTTTGGGGTTTTACATTGTACACAAAGTATATTTTTGCGGAATTCTGCATGCAGAGTCTCAATTGACTGTTTGAATTCTTGGTTGATGAGTGGACCCCAGACCTCACAACCATAGAGGGCAATGGGTTCGATAGCTTATTAAAGTTTTATCCTAATGAGTTTTATGTTCTGATGGCATAGAAAGCCCTTCTTGCCCTGTCTCTTAGATCGTTCACAGCCTTGTGGAAGTTACCTGTGGTGTTGATGTTTAGGCCCGAGGTAGGGTTAGGGTTAGGGACCATTATTTTAGTCTTACTGAGATTCACTGTCAGGGCCCAAGTCATGGCCCAAGCCCAAGTCTCTCTCTCTCGCTCTCAATTTCTTTCACCTCAACAATACTGACTTTAATATACTGATATCTTTTACAGATTGCTAATATATGGGAAATACTGTAGCCATGTAGAAACGGCCATCGTTGCTTTGGATGACATCTGCAAACACAGAGAGGACATCCGAATGAAGCTGGAGGTAAAGTCTGCATCAGTCTAAATCAGTGGTCAGATACAGCCATCTAGTGTTTACCAAAGGTATTACAGGCCATGGCACACCAACTGCAATTCTTATTATTTTTTTAAATTAATAAGTACTATATTTTTTCTCTAAATTAATATGTTTTGTGTTATATTGCAGTGACAGTTCAAATACCATGCAGTATGATTTATTTATTGTGTTTGCCAGGAATGTGCGAAGAGAGCCAACTATGGAAAGTTTACACTGAGGGATCTGCTAGTTGTCCCTATGCAGCGGGTACTGAAGTATCACCTTCTTCTACAGGTAAGATATATATCTTCAGAGAGCTGAGAATGACTTCCATTCAACCGTTACCTCAGTACCAGGAATAAAGCTGCACTACTGACTATCACCAGTGGAGGCACAGTTACCCATGTTTAAATCATACACTAGGCCTGGACTTCTCTGGATGTACACTACCAGTCAAAAGTTTGGACACAACTACTCATTCAAGGGTTTTTCTTTATTTTAACTTTTTTCTACATTGTAGAATAATAGTGAAGACATCAAAACTATGAAATAACACATATGAATTCATGTAGTAACCAAAAAAAGTGTTCAAAATATATTTTATATTTGAGATTCTTCAAAATAGCCACCCTTTGCCTTGATGACAGCTCTGCACACTCTTGGCATTCTCTCAACCAGCTTCATGAGGTAGTCACCTGGAATGCATTTCAATTAACACGTGTGCTTTGTTAATTTGTGGAATTTCTCTCCTTCTTAATGCGTTTGAGCCAATCAGTTGTGTTGTGACAAGGTAGAGGGGGGATACAGAAGATAGCCCTATTTGGTAAAAGACCAAGTCCATATTATGGCAAGAACAGCTGAAATAAGAAAAGAGAAATGACGGTCCATCATTACTTTAAGACATAAAGGTCAGTGAATGCGGACAATTTCAAGAACTTTGAAAGTTTCCTCAAGTATAGTCGCAAAGACCATCAAGCGCTATGATGAAATGT
This sequence comes from Salvelinus sp. IW2-2015, assembly GCF_002910315.2. Lineage (NCBI taxonomy): Eukaryota > Metazoa > Chordata > Actinopteri > Salmoniformes > Salmonidae > Salvelinus > Salvelinus sp. IW2-2015. The sequence goes on from NC_036854.1 coordinate 36,533,048, forward strand.
CTCTCATGAGGACCACCACAGGAAAGGAAGACCCAGAGTTACCTCTGCTGCAGAGGATAAGTTCATTAGAGTTACCAGCCTCAGAAATTGCAGCCCAAATAAATGCTTCACAGAGTTCAAGTAACAGACACATCTCCTCAACTGTTCAGAGGAGATGAATCAGGCCTTCATGGTCAGGCCTGATTCAGGCCTTCGTGAATCAGGCCTTCGTGAATCAGGCCTTCGTGAATCAGGCCTTCATGGTCAAATTGCTGCAAAGAAACCACTACTAAAGGATACCAATAAGAAGAAGAGCCTTGCTTTGGCCAAGAAACAAGATCAATGGACATTAAACCGGTGGAAATCTGTCCTTTGGTCTGATGAGTCCAAATTTGCGATTTTTGGTTCCAACCGTTGTTTTTGTGAGACTTAGAGTAGGTGAATGGATGATCTCCGCATGTGTGGTTCCCACCATGAAGCATGGAGGAGGAGGTGTGATGGTGTGGGGGTGCTTTGCTGATGACACTGTCCTTGATTTTTTTTGTTTTCAAGGCACACTTAAGCAGCATGGCTACCACAGCATTCTGCAGTGATACGCCATCCCATCTGGTTTGCGCTTAGTGGGAGTATCATTTGTTTTTCAACAGGACAAGGACCCAACACACCTCCAGACTGTGTAAGGGCTATTTGACCAAGAAGGAGAGTGATGGAGTGCTGCATCAGATGACCTGGCCTCCACAATCACCCGACCTCAACTCAATTGAGATGGTTTGGGATGAGTTGGACTGCGGAGTGAAGGAAAAGCAGCCAACAAGTGCTCAGCATATGTGGGAACTCCTTCAAGACTGTCTGACTGTCATAGTCATACAGCAAAAATAGAATGGAGGAAAAAGAATAAGCAAGAGAGTGCAAGAAAGAGATAAGAAGAGGGATAGAGAGAAAAGTAGTGTGTGTGAATACCCTGATAAGGCATTACTGCAATCAGTCAGTCAGACAGCCCTCTGGTCCTGACTCCTGCAGCTCTAACGTTAGTCCTAGGCCACCACTGCATGGGCAGACATGTTAGCAGTCAGGGACAAGGTGGAAAGGTGTGTGTGGTTTTGTACGCTCCTAGGGGGTTGACGTGTGACTGGCGGTCAGCTCCGAGCCGTCTTCTCTTTCTCTGCCTTCCTCCCTGTCGGTGCGTTCCATTCCACTCCATAGGACAGGAGGCACTGTTGCGTAGCCAGTCAGAGCTGTCTGTCTGTCAGGGCTGTGTATGTGTGTGTGTCTGTTTGTCTGTTTGTTTCGGGCTAGGAGGGCTGCATGTGGACCCTGGGGACCTAGCCTGGCCTGTGCCGATCCCCGATCCACTCCAATGGAGGGAACACGCTCCCGGGGTAGTGGGAGGGAGGGAGGAGGAAGGGAGTGAGAGAGGGAAGTGAGGGAGGGAGGGGAGGAAGAGGTGGGAGGAAAGAGTGGAAGTGAGTGCTTAGATCAGGAAGGAGAGGTAAGGAGGATGGAGGGCAGGTAGGTCTTTTTCTTGTTCTCTACCTCCATTTCTCTCTGTTCCCTCTGTAATTATTTCATAGTGGCTCCCACCAGTCCCCAACTCACTATAACCAGAATCCATCAATATGTCAGTAGTGTCAGAACCCTCTTTCTTTCTCTGTCTCTCTATCACTCTTTCCTTTCTTCCCATTTCTCTATTTATTCCAAACTCACTATAACTGGAATCTATCAATAAGCCTGTACTATCTGGTCATCGCTCTCTCTCTCTCCTTTTCTTTCTCTCTCTCTCGCTCTCTCTTTTTCTCTCTCACGTTCTCTCTCTCCCCCCCTCTCTCTCTCTCTCTCTCTCTCTTTCTCCCTCTCTTGCTACCCCCTCCCCACCTCTCCCATGGGCTCACTGTGTAGGTGTGTGTTAGGAGCAGAGAATGAAAAATAGGGTCCTGTCGCATTGCTTGTGATAATAATGCCCAGGTTCAGCTTGAGTGATAGCTGGGATTTGAGGAGTTCTAGGCAGACACATAACGGCCCAGCGGGAGGTGTCTGGGCAAAGGGGGCTGGGGGCGAGGAGCTGGGGTGAGGGGGCTGGTGGCGAGGGGGCTGGGGGCGAGGGAGCTGGGGGTGAGGGGGCTGGTGCGAGGGCTTGGGCGAGGGAGCCTTGGGGAGAGGGGGCTGAGCGGGGGGACTGGGGTGGAGGGGACTGGGGGCGAGGGAGCTGGGGGGCCCGAGGGGCTGGGTGAGGGGCTGGGCGGGGGAATGGGGTAGGGGAACTGGGGGCGAGGGAGCTGGGGTGAGGGGTGGGGCGGGGGACTGGGGCGGTAGGGGGACTGAGGCAAGGGGGCCTGGGGCAAGGGAGCTTGGGGCGAGGGGTAGGGGTGAGGGGAAACTGGGGTGAGGGGAAAGGAGAGGGGAAGGAAGCATTTATTCTGGGCTAGGATGTGTGGTGTGTGTGAAGGATATGCATGGTAACCTTCCTTATCCTCCACAACACAGAAAACAGCTTAGATGTCTTGTTTACCGCCAGCTACAGGAAAGCAATTTCAGCCCACACACAAGATACACACAAGATAAGCATATACATACAGGAACGCAGGAATTCACACACGAATGCACACACACACAACACACACAACACACACACACACACACACACAACACACACACCACACACACACACACACACACACACACACACACACACACACACACACACCACAACACACACAGCAATTTATTTTATTTTATTACTGGGTTCTTTCATGGTATCCCACCTTTTTATTTCATATCTAGGATTATGATGTTGTTTGGGATTTACTTTCCAGGTGTGTATGTGTGTATGTGTGTATGTGTGTATGTGTGTGTGTGTATGTGTGTGTGTTTGTATAGAAGTGTGTGTACAGTATGTGTGTGATTGTGCACAGCAACAGTAACTCGTCTGTGTGTGTGACATGAAAATAGAAATCAATGATCGCTTCGTTTGTTTGTCCTTGTTTGTTTTTCTAACCCTGAAGTCGCAGTCCAACATCACTTGATAAGCACAGCTCATTTCTAACATGGTAGAACATTGGTTGACACTGTTTGTCTATAATCTTGAGCTGTAGTTGAAGTGTCAGGCAGAGAGAGATGGCCTAATGCCTACCTGTCATCTCTATTTTTCCTACTTCTCTCAGGGCTCTGTGTGGCTAATTAGCTAGCTGGTGAAAACAGAGAGCATAAAATAGCACTGTGTTTTGTTTTGATCCAATTACAGGAATTAGTGAAACACACTCACGACGCGGCTGACAAGAGCAATTTGCGGCTGGCGCTGGATGCCATGAAGGTAAGTGTTACACGACGCCCTCGCATCACATCAGGAATGAAAGAGTAACTGGGGTGCCAGGTCTGTGTCTGATCTTATGACTCTCCTCACCTGAACCGCATGCACCACGTACACACACACACACACACACACACACACACACACACACACACACACACACACACACACACACACACACAACACACACTTATGTATTAATTACTGTATATATGTATTTATGTATTAATTACTGTATATATTTAGTTAGTACATAACTAAATATATACAGTAATAAAAATGTAACTGAACATAGACCTCACAGCCTAACACAGTATACAGTGTCTTCAGTAATCATACTCCTTGACTTATTCCACATTTTGTTGTGTTAAAAACCTGAATAAAAAATGGATAAAAAAAAAAACATGTTCCCCACACAATACCCCATAATGACAAAGTGAAAATATGTTTTTAGAAGTTTTAGTAAATTTACTGAAAATTAAATTCAGAAATATATCATTTACGTAAGTATTCACACCCCTGAGTCAATACATGTTAGAATCMTCTTGGCAGTGATTACAGCTGTGAGTCTTTCAGGGTAAGTCTCTAAGGGCTTTGCACACCTGGATTGTACAATATTTGCATTATTCTTTAAAAAATTGTTCAAGATCTGTCAAGTTGGTTGTTGATCATTGTTAGATAGCCATTAAGAAGTCTTGCCCTAGTTTTTCAAGCCGTTTTAAGTCAAAACTGTAACTAGGCCACTCAGGAACATTCAATGTCATCTTGGTAAGCAACTCCAGTGTATATTTAGCCTTGTATTTTTGGTTATTGTCCTGCTGAAAGGTGAATTTGTCTCAGTGTCTGTTTGAAAGCATACTGAACCAAGTTTTCCTCTAGGATTTTGCCTGTGCTTAGCTCTATTCCATTTATTTTTATCCTAAAAACACTCCCTAATCCTTGCCGATGACAAGCATACCCTTAACATAATTCAGCCACCAACATTCTTGAAAATATGAAGATGTATTGTGCTGAATTTGCCCCAAACATAACTCTTTGTACTCAGGACATAACATTAATTTATTTTCCACTTTTTTTGCAGTTTTACTTTAGTGCCTTATTGAAAACAGGATGCATGTTTTGAAATATTTGTATTCTGTACAGGCTTCTTTCTTTTCATTCTGGAATTTAGGTTAGTATTGTGGAGTAACTACAATGTTGCTGATCCATCCTTAGTTTTATCCTATCACAGCCATTAAACTGTTTCAACGTCACCAATGGCCTCATGAAATCCCTGAGCGGTTTCCTTCCTCTCTAGCAACTGAGTTAGGATGGATGCCTGTATCTTTGTAGAGACTGGGTGTATTGATACACCATCCAAAGTGTAATTAATAGCTTCACCATACACAGAGCTAAAAGGGATATTCAGTGTCTGCTTCTTTAAATTTGATCTCATCTACCAATAGGTGCCCTTCTTTGCGAGGCATTGGAAAACCTCCCTGGTCTTTGTGGTTGAATCTGTGTTTGAAATGTTTTGACTAAGAGACCTTACAGACAATTGTATGTGTGGGGTACAGAGATTAAGTAGTCATTCAAAAATCATGTTAACCACTTGTACTGCACATTGAGTGAGTCCATGTAACTTATTATGTGACTTGTTAAGCACATTTTTACTCCTGAACTTATTTAGGCATTCCATAACAAAGGGGTTGAATCCTTATTGACTCAAGACATTTCAGCTTTTCATTTTCTATGAATTTGTAAACATTTCTAAAAACATAATTCCACTTTGACATTATGTGGTATTGTGTGTAGGCCAGTGCCACAAAATATCAATATAATCCATTTTAAATTCAGGCCTTAACACAACAAAATGTGGAAAAAGTCAAGGGTTGCGAATACTTTCTGAAGGTCCACATATGCCTCCTACTGAGATCTGCCTTGAGACCAGATTATTGGTCATAACGATGACTCTACCTCCAGACCTACTCTAGGCCTACACACAAAAACCTAAAAACACTCCTGCCACCAACACATGTACAGTTGAAGTGGGAAGTGTACATACACTTAGGTTGGAGTCATTAAAACTTGTTTTTCAACCACTCCACAAATTTATTGTTACACAAACTATAGTTAGGACATCTACTTTGTGCATGACACAAGTCATTTTTCCCAAAATTGTTTACAGACAGATTATTTCACTTACAACTGGTTCATCCTTGGGAGCAATTTCCAAACGCCTGAAGATACCACGTTCATCTGTACAAACAATAGTACGCAAGTTTTAACACCATGGGACCATGCAGCCGTCATACCGCTCAGGAAGGAGACGCGTTCTGTCTCTTAGAGATGAATGTGCTTTGGTGTGAAAAGTCAAATCAATCCCAGAACAACAGCAAAGGACCTTGTGAAGATGCTGGAGGAAACAGGTACAAAATGATCTATATCCATAGTAAAATGAGTTCTATATCGACATAACCTGAAAGTCCGCTCAGCAAGGAAGAAGCTACTGCTCCAAAACTGCCAATAAAAAGCCAGGTTACGGTTTGCAACTGCACATGGGGACAAATATTGTATTTTTTGGAGAAATATCCTCTGGTCTGATGAAACAAAAATAGAACTATTTGGCCATAATGACCATCGTTATGTTTGGAGGAAAAAGGGMGAAGCTTGCCGAAGAACACCATCCCAACCGTGAAGCACGGGTGTGGCAGCATCATGTTGTGGGGGTGCTTTGCTGCAGGAGGGACTGGTGCACTTCACAAAATAAATGGCATCATGAGGAGGGAAAATTATGTGGATATATTGAAGCAGRATCTCAAGACATCAGTCAGGAAGTTAAAGCTTGGTCGCAAATGGGTCTTCCAAATGGACAATGACTCGAAGCATACTTCCAAAGTTGTGGCAAAATGGCTTAAGGACAACAAAGTCAAGGTATTGGAGTGACCATTACAAAAGTGTGTGCGAGCAAGGAGGCCTTACAAACCTGACTCAGTTACACCAGCTCTGTCAGGAGGAATGGGTCAAAATTCCCCCAACTTATTGTGGGAAGCTTGTGGAAGGCTACCCAAAACGTTTGACCCAAGGTAAACAATTTAAAGGCAATGCTACCAAATACTAATTGAGTGCATGTAAACTTCTGACCCACTGGGAATGTGATGAAAGAATTAAAAGCTTAAATAAATCATTCTCTCTACTATTATTCTGACATTTCACATTCTTAAAATGAAGTGGTGATACTAACTGACCTAAAACAGGGAATTTTTACTAGGATTAAATGTCAGGAATTGTGAAAAACTAAGTTTAAATGTATTTGGCTAAGGTGTATGTAAACTTCCGACTTCAACTGTATCTCAATGAAATATCTCTGACAAGATTAGGTACAACATAATACTATTAAGTTGTTCTCTTTGCGTAAGAGTTTGACAGCGGTTACACAAAGTGTGACTCCCCATCTCTCTTTCAGAAAGATTTCTTGTGCATCATTTGTGTTTTTTTTCAGCTTGACATTGTTTTCTTCTGAAATCTGCACTTAAAAAATCAGTCGTCTCTTTAGTCTTGATGTACAGGGTGTTGATGATGTGGGTGTGTGAATACAGTTTGACACGTACCAGGAAAGTACTAGAAGCAAGTCACGTCGGGTATGAAAGTGAACATTTACTCTGAGGGCGTCTGCGATGATTTCAATTGGCTAAATGATCCACTTGACATTGATTGGGGGAGCTAATGTGGTTAATGTTCCTGGAGTGTTTCTCTGCATTGCGTCATGTGATGCGACAGCAACCAAGTGTTTTTCAGCGCTGATTATCTCAGACCTTATGATAGACGAGATTTTAAACAGTGCTACTTGAACCAGACTCACTCTGTGTTGAGAGGAAGATTTACACAATGTACTCTTGCATAAACAATTAATCATGCTGCTCAAAGAGAGAGAGAGAGAGAGAGAGAGAGAGCAAGTCCTCTAGAATATGTTGACATTGCAGGTGGTGCGATTTTAATCATGAAGTTGTAGATACTGTTGCTCCACTCTAATGCAGAACTAATGAAGAAACAGGAGTTAGACTGTTTCCAGAACTATTAGTTAGGCTACTGTATGGAAGACCATTGGAAAGCAGTCATTTGTTGTGAGCCTGTCTCGTATTGTGTATGCCAAAATGCACCCATCTTGAATGTTAAGTCTTAATGTTTGTTGTTTTGTGTTCTCTGTGTTGTGTTGGGTACTGTAGGACCTGGCTCAATACGTCAATGAAGTGAAGAGAGACAACGAGACTCTGAGAGACATAGCCCAGTATCAGAAATCCATCGAAAACCTTGTAAGCAACTCATCTTGATTCAAAAATGATTGTGAAGTGAGCTGGGTTTTAAGTGTGACCTCTTTCTTTCTCTCTTTCATCCCCCCCCCCCTTCAGAATCAGTCTCTTAGTACCTATGGGAGACCAAAAGGAGACGGAGAGGTACGCGTTACCTCAATCGACAAACGTGCCAAACAGGACCGGTGAGATGTCTGTCTGGTGTGTGTGTGGGTTTCTGTGTGAGTGCATGTGTGTATGTTTGTCTGGAACGTGGCAAGATAAGATCAAGTCTTTTTACAGTCCCTCGTCTACTGCTTGCTCGTAATGCTTTATGGATCCAGTAATAGGTGTTTATTAGCAGCTATTGTAGTGCATTATGCATAACTCAATCAGGCATTACAAATGCACTTATAATACATTCTGAAAAGGGTATTCATGCTAACCAAAGTCATCTTTTTATCTCACCTGACAAAGACTTCTGTGAAGTGGAAACATTGTGTGTTTGGGGGCAGGAATAAAGCACTGGGGAACAGCAATATTCTYTGTGCAGACCTCTCATTCCTTTACCTTCTTTTTATCTCTCCTTCTGTGTCTTTCCTCTGACACCYCAGGCACATCTTCCTGTTCGATGCTGCTGTGATCGTCTGTAAGAGGAGAGGAGACAACTATGAGATGAAGGAGGTGATCGACCTGCACCACTTCAAGATCACCAACAACCCCACGTCAGACAAGGAGAACAGGAAGGTGTGCGTGCGTGTGTTTGTTCGCTCGTGTGTGTATGAAAGAGTGCACAAAAAACAATCATAGTTTTATCATCCTTCAATTATTCACACTTTAATTATTGTTGACTTTGAGGGATTTCTTAATTTGCTGAAGGCTCAGGCAGTACTGTACAGGAGGGGACATGCTAAACTTTTATTTATGAATGTACGTTTTAGGAAATTTGTCACTAAAAGCGAATCAGACACATATTGAGATTGCCACATTCATTGACAAGCATGATCAGATATTGTGTTGGTTTGATGGATAGAACAGCTTGCCTTTTCCCCAGATGGTGTGTTTATTAAACATTGCCTTGTGCCTGATGGTACACACACACACACACACACACACACACACACACACCACACACACACACACACACACACACACACACACACCACCCACACACACACACACACACACACACACACACACACACACACACACACAGCAACAAGCACCCAGCAGTATAATAAGTATAATATTCACTGTTGTGGATAATGATACATTGCACAATGGCTTCCCAGGGATAATAATCATTTAGCTTTATAAAAACTAAAATTTGTTATGAAATTAAAAATAATCAAGCCAAAATCTAAGCAGCACGCATCTTTCCTATTACATGAACGACAACACCTTGTCTGTCGTATAAGGCTAGGAACCTACGAAAGCTGGTCTATAGTGTACAGTAACTGTTTTCAAACCCCCACCCTCTCACACGACCCCGACCTACCCCCTATGATTGGTCAAGAGGCTCTCTTTCTCTTATCTGATTGGCTGGTGGCTTACCCAACCACTGCAACCTGAAGACCACTTTAAAGGGTCAATCTGGAATTTGTCCATCCATTTGTAGTTTGATTGTCCCTTTAATGGCTTTAATGGCTGTTCTCATGTGTTTTTATAAGCACAGCTGCCTTGAGCACTGAGCAGTACGGTACATGCAGACTACAGAGCCCTCGTTGTAGGAAAGATAACTCTAGCAGAACACAAAACATTACCTCTGAATATACACTTGTTTATTGTGCTGAAATTTGGGTCAGAGTACCTTTTTCAAGACAGCCTTGTCTCTGTGGAGGGAGAGGTGGTTGTGCAGGTTGTTATCAGGGACGCTGGAAAATGGCCTTGTCTTTAAGGTGGCTAATCTTAGTGATTAAGTCTGCAGTGTCGTATCTGCCTTGATATCTGGGGCTGCATGGACACTGGTTCACAGGAACTCTCTCTCTCTCTCTCAATTTCCATTTCAATTTAAGGGCTTTATTGACATGGGGCACATATGTTTACATGTCAAGGCAAATTAAATAGATAATAAACAATAAAATGTTTTACAGTAACATTAAACTCACAAAAGTTCCAAAAGAATAAAGACATTTCAAATGTCATATTATGTCTAATATTTGTCTAATATACAGTTCTCTCTCTCTCTCTCTCTCTCTCTCTCTCTCTCTCTCTCTCTCTCTCTCCTCTCTCCCCCGCATACACCACTCTATTTATCCCTTTGCTATTTATGACTCCCCCATTCTACTTCACTATGACCCCCTCATCTACCTCCCTCTGTCTCTCTCTAATTCACTCTCTCATCGCCCTTTTTGTCTCCTGTTTTAGTGGTCCTATGGGTTCTACCTGACACACAACCAGGGGCAGAGTGGCTTCGAGTTGTTCTTCAAAACCAAGGAGCTGAAGAAGAAATGGCTGGAGCAGTTTGGCATGGCCATGTGAGTGTGTGTTGTGTCCCATGTCATGCCTCTGCCTCACTCCCCCTGCAGCAGTGTGTGTTGTGTCCCATGTCATGCCTCTGCCTCACTCCCCCAGCAGCAGTGTGTTTGTGTCCCATGTCATGCCTCTGCCTCACTCCCCCTGCAGCAGTGTGTTTGTGTCCCATGTCATGCCTCTGCCTCACTCCCCCTGCAGCAGTGTGTGTTGTGTCCCAGGTCATGCCTCTGCCTCACTCCCCCTGCAGCAGTGTGTTTGTGTGTGTGTGTGTGTGTTTCTGTGAGAGAGACAGATAAAGTGTTTGTGTGTGTCCTCTATCGTGTGTACTGCCTTAGTGTCACAGTATTGACATGTCACTCTTCCAGTTATTCAGGTAAGTACAGATCATGATTAATGAGTGTCACAGTCCTGAACTCTCCTGGCACCCTGCTCTGAAACACTAAAGACACCAAAGACTCCCCTCCCCTCACCTGCTCCAAATCACCAGACTGATACAACAACCAGAACTGACTGCCTGGACAAAACCTATATAATTCTTTCTTAGACAATCAAAACTCCTTTCAGTGAATGGTGCAATTATATATTATGCTTGCACGAGAACAGCGCCTCTTTGCAAATACACACAAGCGTTCCAGCTTTGATTCATGGATAAAACGTGTGTTCCTGTATGTTCTATAATTACTTTGCACAAAAACATAAAACTGTGCCAAATATTGCCAAATATAAAGGGGATGTTTAACTACTTTATCAAATTGCTTGAATAAACACCAGTGTGTTAAATTCACTCTGTAATAGACTGGAGATCTAACAATGTCCTGACAGAGAAGCTGATTAGTGACTCTGACTCAGAATGGGTTTTATCAAGTAGTCCATTGACTCAACTACATGCACGCTTGGCCATATAGGAATATTGTCCCCATAAGTCCTCTGTGTCATCTCTCTCAGTCTCGTTGGGGACTTCACTCGCACATGTGATCTAACATGCACCTGTCATCATAAATACCACTGAGCCAAACACAAACACATCTGGTCATCTAGTGGAGGACAGGGGTCCTTTTCACACTGTAGCTATTTTAGAGAGGAGGAGTGGAGATCAGAGGATCTGGGATTATTAGATGCTTTGTTGGTGTTGATAACGACATTTACAATTATTTACAACGGGGGTGGGGGACACCTGCTATAGGAAAGAAAGGGGGGGGGGGGAAACAATTGACCGTTTGCTAAGACCCACCCCCCTTGGTTACTGTTCCAACCTCAGACAACATTTTCCCTGGAAGCCCAATTCCCCATTTAACCACATTCGAAATCCCCCCACAATGATCTCAAACTGTGTTTGTAATACACAATGAAATGAAACACAGACTGACTACCCCTTGCTAATCAGGAAACTCTTGGGTATGTTGTGGTGGACTGTCATTACAATTGCTTCACAGGATCCTGGTAAAAGGATGTTTGTAGCTAGCCACTGAAGGGCTCTGAATTCACTGTCAGCATGCAGTCAACGCTGTAACTATCCTGATGTCGACAGCAGATGGAAGCTCTATTCATAACATTGCTAAATTAGCTAGCTGACATATTTTCATTTTACATAGTTTATTTGCACCTTATTTGTAGAACAATCTTCAAAATGTTGTTAAATGTGATGTTCTAGTTCCTCTAGGGAAATTCACAAAGCTGATTGAGGACCTTATTACTGATGAGTGTGTTTTTTTTGTTTTGATTGTGTTTTTCTTTCCGCTTTCATTTTGTATTTATATTGATTTGTGTATTTTCTGTAATTTCTGTAATTCAGGGCTTATCTGTAGAAGAGACCTTGGTCTCAGCATGACTAAAATAAAGGTGGGGGGGGGAAGAAAAAAAAGAAGAAAAAAAGTATTTTAAGTGGCTAGCTAGCTGATGTTAGCAATGTTGGTGAGACTGAGAGCTAGCTAACCAGCTGAGCTAGCAAACAATATAACAACAGTATAAATTTGGATTCAGGAATCACAGTAGCAAGTACTCTCCAATTATTTAGTCATTTAAACTCAGTTTTTGCCATAGCCTTCACTGGCTTTCATGTGATTTAAAGATCAGAATGTCCGAGGTGTTGGACTCGATGACAGTTGCTATCCATTGATACGCTGCGATTGGTTGCCGAAAATTCTGAAGCAGGGCTTAGTGAAGGGTCAATTATATTAAATAGTACTTTGGACTGTTCTATGCCGGTGATATCAGAAACAAAAAGAGAAAAGGAGGAAAGGAAGGAAGGAAGGAAGAAGAAGAAAGACAGCATCAGAGAAGAAAATAGAAAATAGGGGAAGAAAAAAGTTCAAAGGCGTGACGCAATGCTGAGAGAAGCTTGAGCTTGATTAACTCAGTGGAATTAATGAGTTTGGAGCGGAGAGAGAGAGACAGGAGAGAGAGACAGAGAGAGACTGTGAAGAGAAAGAAATAGAGAGACAGAAAGAGAGAGGCAGAAGAGTTAGAGAGCAAGAGACAGAGAGAGCGAGAGAGAGACGCTCCTTCAGTTTCTTTGGCACACAATCACTGAGTCACTTGGCTCCCTGGAGAGACTGTTGACTGATCCCAGTACTGTTGTTTTGTCACGAGCTGCAGCTCAGTTCAGCTCAACACAGTGAGGAGGAGGAGGAGACACATTTAGACTGCTAATATAATGGCACTGTACTCAAACTAACTCTGGATTACTTGACCTAACCCACATGAAAAAATACTATAGTATACTATGATATAAATACTATAGTATTCACTGTAGTGTTTTTGCGGAAATAACTGTAGTATTCACTGTAGTGTTAGCTGTAGTATACTGTAGTATTTACAGTTAACTGTAGTATGAATATTGTAGTAAAAMAAAAGTATTATAATTATGTTTTTGCTGACTGTAGTATACTGTCGTATTTACTGTAGTGTTTTAGTTTTATTATCTTTGACATAGAAGTGGAGGCTTTTTCTTTCAGGAAACCTACTGGGGAAATGTTCCATAACCTGTAGGTAGGTAGGACTGGTGTCTGAACGGATAGTTCAGAGCTTCTGCTCTTTTCCATAACCTGTAGATAGGGTGCATTCGGAAAGTATTCAGACCTCTTGACTTTTTCACCATTTTGTTACTTCACAGCCTTATTCTAAAATGTATAAAAATATWWAAAAAACGCTCATCAATCTACACACAATACCCCATAATGACAAAGCAAAAAACTTTTTTTAAGTGTTTGCAAATAAAAAAATAAAAAAATAATGAAATATCACATTTATACAAGTATTCAGACCCTTTACTCAGTACTTTGCTGAAGCACCTTTGGCAGCGATTACAGCCTCGAGTCTTCTTGGGTATGACGCTACAAGGTAGGCACACATGTCTTTGGGGAGTTTCTCCCATTCTTCTCTGCAGATCCTCTCAAGCTCTGTCAGGTTGGATGGGGAGCGTCACTGCACAGCTATTTTCAGGTCTCTCCAGAGATGTTCGATCGGGTTCAAGTCCAGGCCCTGGCTGGGCCACTCAAGGACACTCAGAGACTTGTCCCAAAACCACTCCTGCGTTGTCTTGGTTGTGTGCTTGGGGTCATTATCCTGTTGGAAGGTGAACCTTCACCCCCAGTCTGAGGTCCTGAGCGCTCTGGAGCAGGTTTTCATCAAGGATCTCTCTGTACTTTGCTCCGTTCATCTTTCCCTCGATCCTGACTAGTCTCCCAGTCCCTGCCGCTGAAAACATCCCCACAGCATGATGCTGCCACCACCATGCTTCACCGTAGGGACTGTCATGTTCCTTTTACTGAGGAGTGGCTTCTGTCTGGCCACTCTACCATAAAGGCCTGATTGGTAGAGTGCTACAGAGATGGTTGTCCTTCTGGAGGGTTCTCCCATCTCCACAGAGGAACTCTGGAGCTCTGTCATCTGCCTGACCAAGGCCCTTCTCCCCCGATTGCTCAGTTTGGCCGGGCGTCCAGCTCTAGGAAGAGTCTTGGTGGTTCCACACTTCTTCCATTTAAGAATGATGGAGGCCACTGTGTTCTTGGGGACCTTCAATACTACATAAATTGTTTGGTACCCTTCCCCAGACCCTTCCTCAGCTCTACGGGATATTCCTTTGACTGTCATCTGTGGGACCTTATATAGACAGATGTGTGCCTTTTCAAATAATGTCCAATCAATTGAATTTACCACAGTTGGACTCCAATCAAGTTGTAGAAACATCTAAAAAATGGAAACAGGATGCACCTGAGCTCAATTTCGCATTTCATAGCAAAGGGTCTGAATACTTACGTAATAAATTGTGTGTAGATTGATGAGGGACATTATTGTTTATCCATTTTAGAATATGTATATATATATTTTTACCTTTATTTAACTAGGCTAGTCAGTTAAGAACAAATTCTTATTTTCAATGACGGCCTAGGAACAGTGGCCTTGTTCAGGGGCAGAACGACAGATTTTTACCTTGTCAGCTCGGGGATTCGATCTTGCAACCTTTCGGTCACTAGTCCAGCGCTTTAACCACTAGGCTACCTGCCGCACCAATATGGCACCAACGTAACACAATTTGTAAAAAGGAAAGGGGTCTGAATACTTTCCGAATGCACTGTAGGTAGGACTGGTGTCTGAACGGATAGTTGCTCTTTTCTATAACCTGTAGAGAACACAATATGGTCTATACTTGGCATTTAGGTTTTTCACTTATGGGTGGCACAAAATGTGATATGGGGAGGGGAATGGGTTAGGTATATGCAAATTAATCTGGTATTTACTATAGTTAAAAGCAGTGTAGTGTTTTTGCGGACTGTAGCGTTTTTGCGAACATTACTGGTGTATTTACTATAGTATTCTACAGTATATTACAACATTCTATATTAAGTACTACACATGATCGAGGGATACTACATTGTGTACTGTAATATTCTACAGTATACTGTCATATTTTTTTCATGTGGGAAGAATCAGGAAGTCTGTCTCGGGTTGCTACCAGGTTTTTTATTTATTATAATTGGCAAAAATTAGGTGAAGGCCCCTGACGTCAAGTGGTACTATGGGCAACGTGAACATAACGACTTATGTAAGTAATACAGAAACTGCCGAGCTTGTATCAAAGTACTGTGTAGTCTGTATGTAGACTGTAGAGCTACAGTCAAGTTCCAATGTGGAACCGAGATTTGCTACTAGTATAGCTGACTGCAGTTACCTTAACGTCACAATGTGAAACTGCCAATGTACGATTGCACTTGTCTTATCTAATCTTCATAGCCTTTCTTTCCCATGTCTTGTAGATCCAACATACGTCCAGAGAATGGCACCAGTAACCTCCATGAGTTCAAGATGCACACCTTCGACAGAATCACATCCTGTAGCTACTGCCACATGCTGCTAAGGTACGGGGTCAGACACGCACACGCGCACACACTACATGTTATTTTACATTTGAGTCATTTAGCAGACGCTCTTATCCAGAGCGACTTACAGGAGTAATTAGGGTTAAGTGCCGTGCTCAAGGGGATAGCAACAGATTTTTGACTGACAACCCTGAACCTGTGTCTACAACCAATGGGTATATATTGGTTGTGGCCGGCAGGTAGCCTAGTGGTTAGAGCTTTGGGTCTAAAGGTTACTGGCCCCAAGCTGACAAGGTAAAAATCTGTCGTTCTGCCCCTGAACAAGGAACCCCCTATTCCTCGGTAGGCCGTCATTGTAGATAAGAATTTGTTCACTTGCCTAGTTAAATATATGGATCACTTCATGTCTGTGAAGTGTTGTGAAGAAGACCCAGCTGGTGACCCTATATGGCCCATAACTACCCATTCCGGGTGGATGTCAGACGGGGAAAATATATTTAAAATATATTTGAGCATGCAGGAGGACAAATATACTAGGCGAGAAGGGGAGTAACAAGAGTGTGAGCTGACTGAGCATGTGCAGTGCACCTGTGTGTATGGTGTGTTTACAACATCTGTGTGTAACCATGACCCATGACCCATGACCCTAACCCTAACCCTAACCCTAGCTTCATGTCCACAACCTGGCTCAACCCTAACCCTAGCCTCACCCACAACCCTAACCCTAACCCCAGCTTCAAGTCCACATCTGGGTTCAACCCTAACCCATACCTTAGCTACCATGGATGTCCACACCCTGGCTCAACCCTAATTCTAGTGTGTGTGCGTGGCTCACGAGTTAGTCACACTGGGGCTGCTGGGCTTTACATCATTGTAATCAGCAGGAGGTTCTGGAGCGGTTATGTAAAAGAAAATACCGCCGCAGGTAGGGAGGAGTGGAGAGGCGATTGCGGATGGTTGAACCCGAGACAGGGGAGTTAGAATGGCACCAAGTCACATCTTCGTCCTCCTCCTCTTTCTTTACTCCCTTTCTTTATCCTACACACACACACACACACGGCACGCACGCACGCACGCACGCACGCACGCACGGCACGCACGGCACGCACGCACGCACACACACACACACACACACACACACACACACACACACACCACACACACACACACACACACACACACACACACACACACACACACACAGAGTCTTGCGCAGCTAACCTTGTGGGGGCATACAATTCAGTCCCATTCAAAATCCTATTTCCTTAACCCCTAACCTTAACCCTAATCCGTACTCTTACCCTAACCCTAACCTTATCCCTAACCCTAACCCTAACTCTAAACCAAAAACCTAACCTTAACCCTAACCCTAGCTCCTAACCCTAAAACTAATTCTAACCCTAACACAAATTCTAACCTTAACCCTAAACCCCCTAGAAATAGCATTTGACCTTGTGGGGACCAACAAAATGTCCCACAAGTATAGTTAAAAACACACACACAAACACACACACAAACACACACACACACACATACCACACTGAGTAACACTGGTTGTCCCTCTCTTCTCTCTTCCAGGGGTATCTTTAACCAGGGGTACCTGTGCTCCAAGTGTGGTGTTGGAGCCCATAAGGAATGTCTGGGGAGGTTTGGCAGCTGTGGAAAAACAGGTGAGAACCCCCCTCAAAACACAGACTCAAGAAAGCAGTACAGTACAAGTAGTACAGTACATACACTATATGACCGATAGTATGTGGACAGCTGCTCGTCAAACATCTCATTCCAAAATCATGAGCATTACATTTTTTTTACAATCTCTAGGACCCATTTCTCAATACTTAGGTCACTTTTTCAAAACTCTTCACACAGTTCTCCTAACCAACTTTCGGCTTGGCACAGCTTTTAATTTCACATCCAAAATGCACTAAAACTACCAAAACACTTCATACATGTCTCAAATCAACTCATTCTTCCAGAACACTAGCAAAGGTTATCACCCAACAAGCACACTTTGTCACTCATAAAACAATGACCTAAAAAACACTAACAACAGGTAGCTTTACACAATGTTTTCTTTTGTAAAATTTCTTTACAAAACAAGAATGACACCTCTCTACTGTTTAGAATTCACTGCAGTATATGTTACAGGAAMGWATCAGACATATTGCAATATGCTTCCATATGTTTTATGTAATTTTTTGGAATTGAGTGATTCCAAAATACAAGAACTTGTATATACACCATCTACCAATACAGATACAGTAGCAATGCTAGTCAACCCTGTCTTCTGCATTTGGCCACAGGTTCTCATCCACATTTCTTCTTATGTCATATTGGGCAATACACTTAGGAAATAATATTTTGCCATGCCTGGTCCATCCCTGGAAATCTTCTGCAGATATGTCCAGGCATCCAGCATGCATTGTGTCCAGGAGGGACATTTGATCATGTGGATGGTGGTKATAAACCTTCCACCTCCATGAGGAAAATAATTCCTCTGTGGGGTTGAGGAATAGAGAGTAAGGAAGGAGGAAAAGTGACACCATCCTGGGATGGGCTGCAAACCACTCTGTGACTGCATGGGAGTGGTGAAATGCCACATTGTCCCATACAATTACAAACGTTGGCCGATTTCGCCTCACTGCAACCCTTTCCTCACCTGGCACAACCCTTCCGTAGAGGTCATCCAGGAATGAAATGAGACCCTCTGTGTTGTATGACCCAATTAGCGTTTTTTGTAACAGCAATCCATCAGAGGATATTGCTGTACACATTGTGATGTTGGCACCCCTCTGGCCCGGGACATCCACTYTGGCTCTTTTCCCAATCACATTCCTTCCTCACCGCCGTGTTTTGGCCAAGTTGAAACCAGCCTCATCCACAAAGATGAATATGTGGGGTGTTTGCCTGGCTTCAATCTCAATGATTCTCTAAAATAAATCCACAAGGCAACATAAGAGTTAGGCTGTTACGGTAGTTTACATTATACCTAAAAACAGGCCATGGTGTGCCTCTGCCCTGTTTGGTTTTGTTCAAAACCAGTTCTGTATTTTATAGTCATCTTACCGAGACATATTGCTTCCTGAGTTGCTTGACTCGTTCAGAGTTCCTCTCAAAGGGGACAGTGTACAACTGCTTCATCCTGACTTGATGTTGTTTCAGGACTCTAGAAATAGTTGTTATGCTTACATTGTGAATATTTCCAAACGTAATGTTGTCTGCCAACACTCTGTCRCGAATCTCTGTGAGTTTTATGCCATTGTTTCTGATGACCATATCAACGATTGCAGTTTCCTGCACAGCAGTGAAAATCCTACCTCCTGCCTGTGGGAGGTAACCGTTGGGTCCTAAGCAGAAATACAAATACAATTACACACAAGTAGGTTTGGAGGCAATGCTCAATTGACTTCTGTAATGTGCAGTTCAGTCAGATGTCCTTGCAGAATGCACATCTTACCTGTTGTTTTGCCGGAAATTTCTCACAATAGATGCCACTGTTGAGAGTAGCAGATTTGGCTGCACTCTCAGACCAGCCTCTCTCATTGATAGACCATGATTTATTACATTGTCAATTATAGTAGCCCTAATCTCATCTGAGACAACAGCTCTTGATCTTCCTCTCAGTCTTCTTCCACCACGCATACGTACTCCTCTCCCTCTCACAGCCACTCTTCTTCCTCTGTCAGCCACTTCTCTATCTCTGGCTGGGTCCATGTTTACATTACAGTACAGCATTATTCCTAAAATGTCCCCTTTTGTATAGATGGTAATGAAATTGAAAGACTAACACCTGGGTAGGTTTTCAGATGCAATGTGAATCAGCTGTGGTTGGTCTAATTGTTTTGATAGTATTTCATTTTTTAGATTTGGAATATATTTCAATACGATATTACTGTAGAAATGTAGCAAATTGCTGTCTTATTCAATTTTGTGTTATGTTAGGTTTTGAACTTAAGTTCAACAGTTTTGAAAAGAGTATGTAAACATGTGCAAATTGGCCTGTAGGTACATAGAGTTTTGGTGGTGGTTGTGTCTGAGTGAGAAAATAATTCATGAAATTTGAAAGATGTAGTTCATTGAATGCATTTTGTGCCAAAGCAATGGAAAATGATCCACAGTTTAGCCCACATAGACTGCTGTTGTACTCGCTGTGTGCAGAGTTTTGAAAAAGTGACCTAAGTATTGAGAAATTGTTCCTAGCTATTYTAAAAAACTGTAATATGGAGTTGGTCCCCCCTTTGCTGCTATAACAGCATCCACTCTACTATGAAGGCTTTCCACTAGATGTTGGAACATTGCTGCAGGGACTTGCTTCCATTCAGCCACGAGCTAAGTGAGGTTCGGGGACTGATGTTGGGCYATTAGGCCTGGCTCGCAGTCAATGTTCCAATTCATCCCAAATGTGTTCGATGGAGTTGAGGGATCTGTGCAGGCCAGTCATGTTCTTCCGCAKCGATCTCGACAAACTTTTTCTGTATGGACCTCGCTTTGTGCACAGGGGCATTGTCATGCAGAAACAGGAAAGGGCCTTCCCAAAACTGTTGCCACAAAGTTGGAAGCACAGACTTGTCTAGAATATCTTTGTATGCTGTAGCATTAAGATTTCCCTTCACTGGAACTAAGGGCCCGACCATGAAAAACAGCCCCAGACCATTATTCCTACTCCACCAAACTTTACAGTTGGCACTKTGRATTGGGGCAGATAGCGTTCTCCTGGCATCCGCCAAACCCAGATTCGTCCGTCGGACTGCCAGATGGTGAAGAGTGATTCATCACTCCAGAGAACGCGGTTCCACTGCTCCATAGTCCAATGGTGGCGAGCTTTWKKKRTCTCCAGCTGACGCTTGGCATTATGCATGATGATCTTAGGCTTGTGTGTGGCTGTTCCGCCATGGAAACCCATTTCATGAAGCTCCCATCAAACAGTTATTGTGCTGACGTTGCCTCCAGAGGCAGTTTGGAACTCGGTAGTGAGTGTTGCAACCGAGGACAGACCCAGCAGTTCTGTTCTAGGAGCTTGTGTGGCCTACCACTTCGCGGCTGAGCCGTTGTTGCTCCTAGACGTTTCCACTTCACAACAACAGCACTTACAGTTGCCTGGGGCAGCTTTAGCAGGTCAGAAATTTGACAAACTGGCTTGTTGAAAAGGTGGCATCCTATGTCACTGAGCTCTTCAGTATTGTGCATTCTACTGCCAATGTTTGTCTTGGAGATTGCATGGCTGCACGCTCAATGTTATACACATGTCAGCAACGGTTATGGCTGAAATAGCCGTATCCACTAATTTGAAGGGGTGTCCACATACTTGTGTATATATACTCTTAAAATGTATATTTCATGTTAATGTGTATACCTGAAAGTAAATTGAAAATCTGCCGATAATTAACCTAGAATAAGGAAAAGCTCATAGTCACTGTGTATGGGGATTGGTCAGAGTATGAAACCTGAACACTTATATAACTCCAATCAAATAACATCAATGTTCTCACTCACTGTACATACCTTTAAACTGTTCACTGTGCTCACTCACTGTACATTACCTTTAAACTGCTCAACTGTGCTCACTCACTGTACATACCTTTAAACTGTTCACTGTGCTCACTCATGTACATACCTTTAAAACTGTGCTCACTGTGCTCACTCTCACTATACATACCTTTAAAACTGTTCACTGTTCTCACTCATGTACATACTTTAAACTGTTCCAACTTGTTCTCACTCACTGTACATACCTTTAAACTGCTCACTGTGCTCACTCACTGTACATACCTTTAAACTGTTTACTGTGCTCACTCACTGTACATTACCTTTAAACTGCTCACTGTGCTCACTCACTGTACATACTTTAAAACTGTTCACTGTGCTCACTCACTGTACATGCCCTTTAAACTGTTCACTGTGCTCACTCACTGTACATACCTTTAAACTGTTCACTGTGCTCACTCACTGTACATACCTTTAAAACTGTTCACTGTGCTCACTCACTTGTACATGCCTTTAAACTGTTCACTGCACACACACACACGCATGCGTATGTGCACACACACACACACACACACACACACACACACACACACACCACACACACCACACACACAACACACACACACACACACACACACACACACACACACACACACAACACACACACACACACACACACACACACACATGCAATGGGAAAGAACATGAGTGATTAGAGTAGACTGATCATGACATTCTCTCATGACAAACAGGTCCTGCAGACTTCCCCTGACTTGCAGTGAGTGTGTCAGTGGCCTGTATGTGTGTGTGTTGTGTGTGTGTGTGTGTGTGTGTGTGTGTGTGTGTGTGTGTTGTGTGTGTGTGTGTGTGTGTGTGTGTGTGTGTGTGTGTGTGTGTGTGTGTGTGTGTGGTGTGTGTGTGTGTGTGTGTGTGTGTGTGTGTGTGTGTGTGCAGATTGCAGCAAGGTGCCTGCTCCTGTTGGTGTTGGCATCACTCACAAGCAATCAGGTCAGCAGTGCAATAACACAGTCACAGCTACACCTGGTCACTAAGCTTCCCTGAATAGATTACTGTCATGCCACGGGGGGGGGCTGGAGAAAATCCCAATTGTCTCCCATGTGGAGATAAACGTTAGTCCCTTTTACAGTGTTAGAAAGTAGAATGCACTTGGTTGCAGTATGTTATGTTGCAACTATGCTTTCACTACCAACTTGCTTGTTAAGCAGTTATTAACGCATGGCTGATGTTGGCTGAGTAGCAATAGATATAGTAACCTCATCAACACATAGCAGTTATTGACAGGAAAACAGAACACAATCACAACATCCATCGACAATCAGGAATGTGCATTACAACAATGAATGCTGTGCCTTGGAATAGAGCGTTATGCCTGCAGTTCTGCAGGAGGTATGTGTTTACAGTACTCTGTCTCCAGGGTGTTCTGCAGGTGAGGCTTGTTTACCTCAGGTCCCAGTTGGCTCTCTCTCCCTCTGCTCTTCGTTATCAGCCCTGTTCAGCGTTACTTTGTGTAACAGGTCAAAGTTCGATCCAGAGCTGCCTGGCTGTCTGCTGTAGAGGGAGCGGGAGGAGGGAGGGGGGGGTGCTTGTTGATGGGGTGTAGCCCGTCCCAGGAGAGCCAATGAACAAACAGAGAACAAACTCTCAGAGCAGAACAGTCGTCAGCCCTGCCCCCTGAAGTGGTTTACTCCAGACTCTTTACTCCTGTCAGGTACCTTCAGCACAACAAACCAATGAGGAAGAAGAGTAGACAGTACCGCGAGTTGCTTTCTGCTTCACTAATGAGAGAGTTCTTCTGCAGCTCTGGAACACTGTGTGTGTGTGAGAGAGTTCTTCTGCAGCTCTGGAACACTGTGTGTGTGTGAGAGAGTGTGTGTGTGTGTGTGTGTGTGTGTGTTGGGTAACAGTTTGTGCATGTGATCGTGAGTGTGTGTGTGGCTGTTATGCGTTCTCCTTGTAACCCACTCACCATGCCTGTTTTCAAACTCCTTTCAGATTCGGGCTCCTTCAGAACTCAGGTAAGACAGTGTGTGTTTCTATCTCCTTTCTCTTTCCAAAGTTCTGCTCTGTTCTGTTCTTACCCTTTGAAGACGTTCCCCTCTCTGTGGATATTGCCGAAGAAACTCCAATTGACTTTACTTATTTTAGCGTGAGCCGATAGATAGTGAATACTTTTCTTCTGTAGATGATTGGAGAGTTGTGAAGGCCAGGTCTTAGCATATAAGATAGATAGTGAATACTTTTCTTCTGTAGATGATTGGGAGTGTGAAGGCCCATGGTCCTTGGAGCTATATAGATAGATACGTGGCGCAATATTTTCTCCTTTCTGATCACGATGATTGGAGAGTTTGTGAGGCCCCAGGTTTGCATATACTGATAGTGAGTGAATTACTTTTCTTCTGTAGATGATTGGAGAGTTAATGTTGAAGGCCAGGTCTGCTGTCAGCAGGTATTACCTAGATGGAACTAGTGAATAACTTTTCTCTTTTCCTGTAGATGATTGGTATTGAGTTTGATGAAGATGCCATGGTCTTACTGCATAATAGTGCAACCACCCATATTGCATATCGTTTCACTGAAAATGCGAACTTACTACCAGACAATGTAAATACAACTTTTGGCAATTACTTATTTACTTTGAATGTTTTGTATTGAAGAGTGGCGTAAAGATATCGAATTACGCGGAGGGAGATTACGCTCTGAATTCTGAACGGTTCAAACCTGGTGATGGAGGTTTATAAATTTATGATGGAGGGTTACTAATACTCAGTCTGGACGGTTATAAGCAACCTAATGTTGAGCAGGTTAATAACACATGCGTGAAGGAGGTTGGTAACTGGTGTATGGGCGGATTGGGCTTCGGATATAATTGGCTGCTGGAGTATTAATAAACTTTGATGCAGGATGTTCACCTAACTTAAGCGTCTTCGAGGGAAGGTTTAATTCACTTACAAATATGTTTGGAGGTTATAGGGACTGGTGTCCCAGAATGAGATGGGTTATTACTTTAGGTGTTATCGAGAGGTTATAATAAGCAATGCAACTGTGGTAGATCGGATGGTATACTAGGGAGTAGACTGGTTTGATGGATGAGGTTATAAGATTATGATGGAGGTTATAACTAATACTGTACGTGTGGAGTAGTTATAACTACATATAGTGGCTTCCAGGAGGTTATAAGGACTGGTCGACCACCTCGGACGTTCTTAGGTCAACTGGTGTTAATTCGAGGAAGTGGTTATAAGAACTTAGGTGAATGGAAGGTTTCTATAAATTAGGGTGTACTTTTGCAAGAGGATTATTTAAATCGTTGTTGTTGGATTAGAGTGTTTTGAGGTTTACAAAGATCTATCGATGGAGGTTAATATGTTGGGCATTTTATTTTGTGTAACAAATGCATCATTCTTATTCGGTCAATTGCATGCTAACATGTCCTGTTTTGGCAGAGATTAGGCTCCTTCCATTTAGGATCGAAATATTTCATACTTTTGCTTGTGTTTGCCAGAAGCATTAAGCAGCTGCACTTTCATTTCGAGCATTACCCACCTAAAGTCCTAGTCCTTCATATTCATTCATCTCACTGCAAAAGATAGGAATCAGTTAATTTTTGCAAAATGCAACGCTGGATAGAAATGCATTTCTGGTGATGGGGCAATCGCGACACCCTAACAACACAGACGTAAGACTTGTATCTTACCCTGTTTACCCCTACAAGCAGTGGGGGGAGGTTTGTGTGGGCTGGAAAAATTCGCATTGTTCTGGTATAGAGCCTTGTATTTAAGAATGTTGTAAATTAATTCATTCCCGTGCCTGGGTGTTTTGAAGTTATTCTCCGGGTTGCTCTTTATATATTTGGGGATTTATAACTATATTATAGGGTCACCCTATGCAGAGAAGTTTTCCATACTGGAGGCTATATTAAAATGGGGGTTCCAAACACTGATTTTTTGCGATGGTTAGCCTCGGATTATCATATTGTCTGACAACAGGTTTGCTTCTGCACCTCTAGGCTATCGCGTTACATCTATTTGGTGAAAGTCATAGAGCGCTCAGGCTTTATTAATATAGAGACTATAAAGCCATGTTCCTGGTGTGCGTTTGTCACGGAGGACTGAACATATACAAACTTCATGAACTCGATATGTCTAATAGCTATGGGTTAGGGACATGTACAGTATGTCAGGGTGAGCTAGGATAATAGAGAGAGGAAACATTGGGTTTACATCTCAACTTTGGTTCTTCTTGAGCATACCCATGTGTGTTCACACGTGGAGGGTGCCATTGATGCGCTGCGAGCGTATGAGAACTTATACAGTGTGTTGTGTGTGTTTTGTATATTTAGTGTGTGTGTCATATTCGTGGTGTGTGTGGTGTGTTGTGTGGTGTGTGTGTGTCGGTTGTTCGATGTGTGGTGTCGTTGGGTTTGGTTTATTTGTTTCGGTCGTTGTAGCTGTGATGGCCTTTGTATTGTTGTGTGGTGTGTTAGTGTGTGTGTGCTGTGGAGTCGTAAGAGTTTGTTGTACTGACTGTTCAGTTTGTTGCCTATCTGTTTACCTGGCGTGTCCTTCCTCGCTGTCTTCACTTAATCCAGTACGATGTTAAGATGAACAACACAATACTGGTGTCTGTATCTGTTGTCATTCACATTTGTTCAGCCGGATATAGAGAGATTTAGCGGTAGCTACTTTAGGAGGAAACACCGGGGCGGCCGCCTGGTACATAGTAATTCCATGGTTTAGTAGCATTTTTCTGACTCTAGGCTTCAAAGAATAACAAACATCGGGGTAGTTAAGTCGCCCAACTTCACCTTTAGTCCATTTGGGTTTTATTACCTCCTACCACGGGGCTCGCACAAATTTATTAAGTTGCCCGTTTTAGAAAGTATGCTTTAATGGCTTAAACATTACACCTACATCATGTTGTTCCACATAATTGGGCCTCTCAGCTGGGACAACCTACGCCATTACCTACTCCGGGGGCTCGTCCTCAAACATCGCTTTTCTAATTTCTCTCTATCTCATTGTCGGTTTGGTGGGGTTCTCCGGCTGAGCGGACTTTTTATGGAGCTTATGTAGAAAAATAGTCTGGATCCTTTACTCATCATTTATCTTCTTTTTTCCAACACTCTCTTCCCCGTAACGTCTCTCTCTTCGTCAGCATTCCTGGTTTTCTCCTTTCCCCTTTGCTCTCCGTGTCTATCTCATCATCGGGGTCACTCTCTATCAATTTTTCTCGCTCGATCATCGTTTTTTGGTAAATATTCCTGCTGGCTCTTTTTGTTTGCTCGTCTTATCTGTACTCCGAACAGAGGTCCTCTATCCTCTCTTTTTAATTTTTACCACCCGTCTCCTTCCTTCATTCATTTCCTTCTGGTTGGAATGGAGATACCATTGAGACATACTAGCAAAACTCTCAAATATGAGACACAACGGAGGGATGACGAACTACATCGCGAGAGCATGAGGAGGATGTGCAATAAATTGCGGGCGCTGTTATAAGCGGATGACGAATAGACCGTCGTGAGAAAGATCCTTGATCCTAGCGCACACCAATGGCAGATATAGAAATCGTGCTTAAACACGTCTAACGTATACAGAGAGGGATTACTCAAAGTATTATGATAATAGCCTTGGGTTGCCGCTCTTTCTATCCCGTGTCTTCGGTCTTGTTTCCGTCTTCCCATATTCATTCTGTCTTCCGTTTGTATGTCGTCTCGATTGAAGTGCACACCTAATTTGCTGAATCGGGGACAGCTGCGTTCTAGTAAGCTTCTTTTCCTAGTTGATAGTCTGCTTCAAGAAAGGTGAGGCTAGAGAACACGCTAGGGAGTTAGACCAGGTGTGTTAGATATAAGCTTGGCTCTATGATCACAGCAACAGACAGGAGTACGGTGAGAAGTGAAGGTTCGTAGTTTGTCCTTGTGTTGTTTTGGAAATGCATTTAATGGAGGCTCTGAGACTACGGTTTCTGCCTCACTTGTATAACGTACCGAGTCTCCAGAGCATGATGCTTTCCCAAACACTACACAAGGACAACCCGTGTTATAGCTTGAATATTCTCTAACTCGACTATCTGGGAGTGTCGGTGAAGCTAGACAGAAGGGCTAGCGAGGTGGGCCTGTTGCGGGAGCTAATATTATG
>NC_036854.1:36560058-36560319 GCF_002910315.2 Salvelinus sp. IW2-2015
TGTGAAGGCCAGGTCTTAGCATATAAGATAGATAGTGAATACTTTTCTTCTGTAGATGATTGGAGAGTTGTGAAGGCCAGGTCTTAGCATATAAGTGCAACCCCCATGTGTTTCACTGAAAATGCACGATAAGAAATGTATCAACTTTGGCAACTATTCTGAATGTTTTTTTGAAGGTGGCTAAGATAGATTGCGGTTCTGTGATTCTGAAGGTTAAAACTGGTGATGGAGGTTATAAATTATGATGGAGGTTATAACTAA
>NC_036854.1:36560560-36563070 GCF_002910315.2 Salvelinus sp. IW2-2015
ATTATGATGGAGGTTATAACTAATGGTGGAAGTTATAACTAATGTTGGAGGTTATAACTGGTGAAGGAGTTTATAACTGGTGATGGAGGTTATAACTGGTGATGGAGGTTATAAATTAGGATGGAGGTTATAACTTGTGATAGAGGTTATAAATTATGATGGAGGTTATAATGCATTATGTGTAAAAATGCATATTGGCTCAATGCATGCTATGTCTGTTTGCAGAGATAGCATTGGATGAAATATTCATTGTGTGTTTGCAGAGCAGAGCAGGCATATTCATAGCATTACCCAACCAGTCCCTCTATATTCATCTCACTGCAACAAGATAAATCAGTTATTTAGCATGCAACGCTGGATAGAAATGCATTTACTGGTGATGCAATGCAACCCTACAGAGTAAGACTTCTTTAACCTGTTTACCCTACAGCAGTGGGGGAGGTTTGTGTGGGCCTGGAAAATTACCGTATATGAATTGAAGTTATCACATAATATATGTATATATGAGTTCCAACTGGAGGCAGGCCCCATTTTCTCATCATGGCAGGTTTGCTTGCTACAGTATCTGGTCAGCTTTATTACATTGGAATACATGTCACTGTGTGCGTGTCACAATGAACATATACAATTGATGTATGTATGTATGTTAGGGATGTACAGTATGCAGGTAGTAGGTTAGAGAGAGGAAACATTAGGTTTACATCTCAACCTCTTTCTGAGCAAACCTGTGTTTCATAGTGCAGTGAGAGTGAACTTTCAGTGTGTGTGTGTGTGTGTATATGTGTGTGTGTATATGTGTGTGTGTGTGTGTGTGTGTGTGTGTGTGTGTGTGTGTGTGTGTGTGTGTGTGTTGTGTGTCCTTATATTCCTCAGTGAGGAAGAGCAGGAAATAAGAAGTCCATTTGAAGACGACGTCGTCCTGAATATCTGCTGACTAATCTCCCCTCTCTCTCCTCCCTCCCTCTCTCTCCTCCCCTTCTCTCTCTCCCTCCTCTCTCTCTCTCTCGACCAGAGCTCTATGTGGGTTCCTAGTTGAAAGATGTTCCACTCTAAAGGGCACTACCTTTAAGACAGAGCTTGGGTCCTAGTTTGAAGATGTTCCTATAAAAGGACACTACTTTTAGACCCGAGCTCTGGGTCCTAGTTGAAAGATGTCACTATACAAGGGCAGTCCCTCTGGTCTTTGAGAGATTCACTCTGTTGCTATAGTGACCCTGCATTAACAACCTCTGTTTGCTAAGTAAACCCTGCATACGAACACTCTGGTTGCTATAAGTGACCCCGCATCACACTCTATTGTACAAATTGGTAGAATTTTGTTTAATTTCATCACATTTTAATTGTTTTGTATTGTCATTTCATATTTGGTTTCATGTTTCAAACCAGTCGCTAGTTTAACGGTCAACCTGAACGAGAAACGTAACATCATAACCAAACTGTTTTCCCCAATTAACATGCTTTTCTTGTTTCAAGTATGTTTTATTATGAAAAGTAACAATATATCCTTGTATACTTGTAAACTATGGAGCGTATGTCCATCATATACATTATACATTTGTTATTCAACATTAAAAGACAACAAATGAATCGACATTGGTATTTTAACCGGTGTTCATTGTCACAATTAAGAAGACACGCTTGTGTGGTGTGTGTGTGTCCCGTGTGTCACCTGTGTGTGTGTGGTGGGTGGTCCAGTGAGTGTTGTGTCAGTGTGCGTGTGTGTGTGTGTCACATGTGAGTGTGTGTCAGTGTGTGTGTGTGTGTGTGTCCAGTGTTGGAGTGTGTGTGGTGTGTTCCAAGTGGTGTGTGTGTGTCCAGTGTGCTGTGGTGTGTGTCCAGTGGCTGTTGTGTGTGTGTCCAGTGTGTGTGTGTGTCAGTGTGTTGTGTGGTGGTGTGTGTCAGTGTGTGTGGTGTGGTGTGTGTGGTGTCGCAATGTGTGTGTGTGTGTCCAGTGTGTGGTGTGTGTGTTTCCAGTGGTGTGTGTGTGTGTGTCAGTGTGTGGGTGTATTGTCCATGTGTGTGTGTGTGTGTGTGTCCAGTGTGGCTGTGTGTTGTCCAGTTGTGAGTGGTGTGTGATGGTCCAGTGTGAGTGTGGTGTGTGTGTATCTGTCAGTGTGTCTGGTTGGTGTGTCAGTGTGAGTGGGTGTGGTGTCCCAGTGTGGAGTGTGTGTGGTGTGTCCCCGCGTGAGTGTGTGTGTGTGTCCAGTGTGAGTGTGTGTGTGTGTGTGTCCAGTGTGGTGTGTGCCAGTTGTGGTGTCAGTGTAATGTTGTGTGTGTGTGTCCAGTGTGTGTGTTGTCCAGTGTGTGGGTGTGTTTTCCAGTGTGGTGTGTGTGTGTCCCAGTGTGGTGTGTATCTGGTCCAGTGTGTGGTGTGGTGTGTGTGTCCAGTGGGTGTCTGCGTTGTTGTGTCCAGTGTGAGTGTGTGTGTTGTGTTCCAGTGTGAGTGTGTGTGTGTGTCCAGCGTGAGTGTGTGTGTGTGGTCCAGCATGAGTGTGTGTGGGTGTGTCAGT
>NC_036854.1:36563095-36564537 GCF_002910315.2 Salvelinus sp. IW2-2015
AAATCAGTGCAAGGACGGCGCTCAGATCCAGGTTAGTGCATTCTGAATACAACATGGTAATAACAGTCATCTCCTACACACTCACATCAGTCACATAATCCCCCCCTCCTCGCTCTCTCACTCTTTTTCTATTTCTCTCTCTCTGTCTCTCTCCCTCTCTCTCTCTCTCTTTCACACTCTCTCCCCTATCTCTCTCTCACTCTCTTCCCCTCTCTATCTCCTCTCTCTCTCTCTCGCTGGCTCTTTTGTTCTCTCTATCTCTCTCTCTTTTAATTTTACCCTCCTTCCTCCTCTGTTGGAATGGACCATGACATATAGCAAACTCTCAAATCATAGACACACAGCTACATGAGGAGGAGGGCATAAATTGCCTGTTATACTGTGGAAAATCCTTATTGACCCACCATGCAGTGAAATCAATAGGCACTTGATTGCTTGGGCCCTTATCGTTTCATAATTGTCCGCACTCGCATAGTTCTGTCTGCTCAAAGGTGAGCTAACACGGGGTTTGTCCTTGTGTTGTTGGAAATGCATTTCATGCTCTGAGACTCGGTTCTCCTCACTGATATTCTCACGTACTAGTGTCTGTGCCTGTTAGGGCAAGCTAACACACGTTACCCCTGACTCAATAGACTTTTCGCTGTAATCAGATACAGAGAGGAAAACAGAACAGAAAGCAAGTTAAGTCCCCCCTCAGTCTCACCCCGTTGTCTACAGTAGAGTGGGGAATGTGTACTAGTGTGTCAGGGTGAAATAGGCCAGGTTAGGAGTGCTGCTCTAGGACAACCAGGAAATAACCAGTTAGTGGTTGTTCCCCGGTAAACAGGTCGAAGAAACAGGTCTGAACCCAAACACACATATTTGAAGAAGGTTATCTCCCATCTGATAACAGGAGGTGGAACTAGAGTACAGTTATACTGTATGTCTGCATGCTTAACTTGATGAAACATTATGACATGAGAGAGAGATTATGGTTACGATGGAACGACAGGTGTGTGTGCGTGTGTGTCTCCCCTCGTTATCTTCTATAATGGGATCATGAATATTTAGAGTTAAGAGAACCGCGCGTGCACGGGTGCGCACACACGCACACACACACATTCACACACACTCCATCAGGATGACATCCACGGCATAGTGTTGCAACGTACATGAAGACATGGGGGTCACCCTGGGTATATTGGGGTCTGTTGATTCATTAAGTTGCTCAGTGTGAAATGACCTCAGTTCAGTTCTGCCTCTGTACTGGTACTAAAGCACAGCTACTCTGCTGGGAGGCTGTCTCTCCCTTAGTCTCTCTCTCAGTCTCTCCCTCAGTCTCTCCCTCAGTCTCTCTCTCAGTCTCTTTCTCAGTCTCTCTCTCAGTCTCTCCCTCAGTCTCTCTCTCAGTCTCTCCCTTAGTCTCTCTCTCAGTCTCTCCCTCAGTCTCTCTCTCAGTCTCT
>NC_036854.1:36564562-36570563 GCF_002910315.2 Salvelinus sp. IW2-2015
TCAGGGTTTGGACGGGAACGGGACGGGGGGGGGGGGGGGGGGGGGGGCCCTGTGATAGTAACACTTCCTAAACCTCTAATCTTATCGGCTAAGTGAGATGGTCTGGACAGAAGCTCTCTGTGAGCTGAGAGGGTGCTTAAAATACTACGTAAGCTAGCAGGGACTGAGATGGGGCCTCTCAAAGGTCACTTCTGCCACCACCACACACGCCAAAGCGCGCACACACTCGATCTGCACACAACAACACACTAAGGTGGTCAAAGGCATGCACACACGCCACCAAGACAAAGGATATCTTCCATTTAAGCACGACAGCCTTTTATCTCCCCACAAGCTGGCTATGGCAGAACTAGAAGGTGAAATAGTAACCCTGTGCAGTAAGTCCACCAGTACAGCCAGGGTCGCATAGAGAGAGAAGAGAGAGGATAGAGCTTAATAGAAGAAAAGAGAGAGGGAGGGAGAGAAAGAGCGACGAGAGAGATAAAAAGAGAGGTGTACAGAGATTGAAAGACTCTCTTAAAAAGTTTCTAAGCCAAGCGTGAGTTTGAGAACGCAAAAATCTTCTCAAAAACCACCATGTTCAACTTGCCAAAGAGTGTGTATTATGATCATGGATATCCGACTACCGATAATACTAAATCAGAAGATAACATTCTGCTAGAGTGGTTACATTAATCCCAAAAGCTGCATGGATCTCCATCTGCAAACATAGTGGTATTGGCTGATCATGAGTATCCATCTGCAGAGTGGTATTCAACAATCAATGATACCGCATCTGCATAGTGGTATTCTTGGATCAAACCTTAAATATGGCAAACCAAGACACATCAAGAAACAATATTTGGCAAGATTAGCATTTTTAGGACAGAAAATCAACCCCCTGTAATATCCTTTTCTGACATTAAAATTCGTAGTGTTGTGTTACATCACCATCAAAAGGATATATTTTCCCGTTACGCTAACCCGGAAACACGGAACAGAACATCAAATCAATTGTTGTTTCGATGTAACACTGGACAGCTTGGTTCACTTTCCAAGATTTTTCAGGTTAAAATAGGACAGCCTTGTGTCACAACCCTATTGGTTTGGTGGGTGGGAGCGTTTGTTTCAGACCGCTAATTCCAGCAGTCTAGAAGGTATAGATTATGGCTGTAGGGCAGGAATCATGTATCGGGCAGTGGCAGCAGAAATGTATTTATTTCATCGCCCCCTGGCTCCACCCATATGTAAGGGCATGCACAGAGCGGTTTTGTGTTAGAGGACGGTCACCAATGTGTGACTCTTGTGAAGAAGCTACTAGCAGAAGACCTAACGAGAAACAGCACAGCAGATAGCACAGCAATGGCAGCCTTTTGTCTCGGTGCAGTTCTCTCTTCCAGGCATTTTACCACAACTTTTGTTGACTCTCATGCTTTGATACACAGCCTTGTTTTGTCGAGTTGATCATTTGAGAGTAGTGGTGTAGATTGGTTGAAATTGTCCTTCTAAGGTAAAGAATGTAATATCTTTGTTTTATCTTTCCATGGGTATAATTTAAAGGAATCTCTGATAGAGAGGAAAATCATTTTAGGGCTAGTCGTTATAATTTTAGCAATGTCTTTCTCTTTCCACAGAGACAACATATTACGTAGGCTACTGTAACATTTTCTGAGTGTATCATGTGTATCACTTGCTTAATTTAATGTATGAACACAAATACTATGGCATAGAACCAAAACATGTTAGGCTATTCTAGAAAACATAAGTTATGTCGCTACTATTTTTCATAAACTAGCCAGAGAAAGAGTGAAACAGCTGTCTCAATAGAATTGTCATAAGAAAATTTGTGGGCAACATAATGTGATGATAATCCAGTGGTGCCGCATACCAATAGATTCAATTTACCTTACTTATGTTGGTCCCACCTAGCTAATCTAAGATGAATGCACTCTCTGTAAGTCGGGCTCTGGATAACAGAGTCCTGCTAAAATGATTAACTTGTCAGAATAAATTAAGGGTGGTTCTGGTTTAGCAGTGGGGCTATGATGCGCTTGATGCTTCCCAGACTCTAGAGAGCTGTCCTGATATGCCTATTGGTGGAGGGAATGTTAATTTGACAGTGGGGCTAGGGCCACATGTGTGTTATCACATCTGAATTTAGCCTTGTGTTCTTTATGGAGAGAGGCGCTCTAGGGTCTTGGTTTATTTTAACCAGGTCTACATGACCTTTCATTATTACAGGGAGAAGTGCCTGGTTTTAATGATTTGTTTATCATCCTCACCCTACTTACTTTCCTCAACGTCCTTCTTTGAAATCTCTTTTGGGAATTGTCTCAGCAATGTCTGTTAACGTTGACATAGCTACAACCTATGGCAGTGTCTTTTACCATGACGGACTCTGTCCTTATTTATCTTCTCTCCAGTTGGCCACGTGTCACGAGGTGTCACCACTGCAGGCATATCTTTTCCAGACATGGCCTTTGTCTACAGGGAGTCCATGGCGGCTCTATACCAGGAACGTCATGGCTCCCAGTTACACCCGGAGGCATAGTTCACAGGTTAGAACCCTGCCACTCGCGAGCTAGGGGAAGACTCATCAAAACTCAACCGGCCTGGTCGGCGAGGCCCAAGCCTCGGCCTAGAGCTCCAAGGTAAAACCCATCTTACTCTATTACCTAGTAATATAGAGAATGTTTGGGGTTAATGGCGCATATTTTGAAATTGTTGAATTTAATAGAACTTATTTAACGTGTATCTTTAATATCACTGTTTTTTTTGTCCGCCATTAAAATGGCATCAAACGCTTTAAACTCTCTTTCTTCACAGGCCCAATCCTCCAGAGTTCCTTGCCATATCTTCCTCTTTAAGCTGTCCGGCATGAAACATTTTTAATTTGTGCACCTAAGGAAGCTCTTTTCATTCGGGTGACACCCAGAGGCCCGCAGAAAGACGTGGCCCGAAACTTTTCTCCTGAAGCTAGTGCAAATATAATTGGATTGGTAAACATCATGGGGCTTGATGATCCCACCAAGGTGGCGCTCCAGTTAAATTCAGTAGGAAAAATAAGTGGATCGGAGGAGTAGCAAGAAGACTGCTCACTTGTCAAGACTAAGACATGCAGGTACTTCAGACCTCCTCACCTGAGCGAAGATTGCAGTATGGTGACTTCTGGCAGTGAGAGGTGACTGGCAGGCCTATACCTGTTGGCAGGAGTTCTCTATGGCGACCAGTCAGCCATGTGGGTGAGATGGTTCTGGATGGAAATGCAAGGCAATATTTTTTGCATAACACTTTTTAGCTTTCTAATTATATTTATTGTTCTGAGGTTAATGATGTGCAATAATCAAGACATACTATTTAATTTAGTCACGATGGTACAACACTTGTATCAGTATCAACTTTGTAATGTGATTATGGTTTTTTGAAATAGTAATTGTCTTGTAGAGTCATATGATATGTTTGGCCGCGCCCGCTCAGGCCCAAGAAGGAGCAATTGCATATCTGTTTTAACAGCTAAGTTGTATTGAATCAAGTGTGAGCTTAATGACTGTATTTTATTGTTGTCAAATGTTTAATGCAATGGTTAATAAACATGTAGCGCAGTATAATATACTTGCTTGTTTAAAGAAATAATTACAGAACCTAATCTATAAGGCTTAAAATGCTATTGGGCGTAAAAATAACGTTTTTAAATTTGTTTCAAGTTTTGTTTCAACATTTATTCTGAAAGCCTATTCAGACAGGAGGGGGAGCATAGGAAGGATGCTTAAACATTGATTTGGGCTCAAACCAAAAACATCAAATCAAATCAAATTGTATTTGTCAGCACACACTGAATACAGACAGGTGTAGACCTTCAGTGAAATGCTTACTTATAATGCCTTAACCAAAAATGCAGTTCTAACCAAAATAAGTGTTAAGGTAAGTATTTCTAAATAGTAAAAAAACAACATTTTCTAGAAAGATATCAAATAATTAACGAGCAACAATAAAATAACAGTACGAGGCTATATACAGGGGGTATTGGGTACACGAGTCAATGTGGCGGGGGCCACAGGTTATCCGAAGGTAATTGAGGTAATATGTACATGTAGGTAGAGGGTAAAGTGATAATAATCGAGAGTAGCAGCAGCCGTAAAAATGGGGGGGTCCATGCAAATGGGGGGTAAATGACTTCCCTAGGAACACAGGTACTTTAAAATACATCTGCATCCCTCTCTTGTCGACCATCCTTAATCTATTCTCCCCCATCCTGCTGTTCTGTTTCTAGTCTCTTTATAAGAGTCTGAGCTTTCTTCATCACCATGGAGTGAGAAACACAACAGTGTGTGGTGGATTGCAAACACACTGTTCTTGTTTGAARGGAATCTCCTTAGATACAAACACAATTGAACAGATATTGCCAAGAATATGGTTATATTCCTTTTAGTCTACTCCGTTGGATTCTAGCTGGCTTTTGTTGTACCTTTGGATAACAAAAATGTTTGATGACTGGAAAATTGGACAATAGCACATGCGATGTTACCGAGACCAAGGATAAAGCTATTGTTTCATAGCTTTTGATTGCTTGGTCGTATATGGATGGTTGGTATGGTGACAAGTGGGAGGGTGGCAAAGGTTCATTGTTTTGCTTTCAGATCTGCACACGCACCCATATAGATGAATATGAACACACTGATATTGTGGTTGTGTTTACTCTCTCAGGGTTACCTAAGATGTTGGTGACCAGGAACTATTTTGGCGTGCCAAGTCCCATATGTGGCCCGCCCCTCAACATCCAGCAAGGTGACATCATCGAGCTGGTCTGTGCCGATCTACACAGCTCCTGGTGGCAGGTGAGAGAGACATCGGTGTGTGTGAGTTTATGTGCGTGTGTGTGTGTCTCTGTGTGTGGCAGGTGAAGTGTCCCTTCTCTCCACCATTACATGTTACCTCACCCCTCTTGATCAAACCATGTTTTAACAAACTATTTCAGATGAAACTAAATGAATTGGTTTGTTCAATCAGTGAATCATATGCACCATTGTGTAAACTGAAACATTAAGCCCTGCCCTGACCAGTGACATAACGTTGTTGTGTATCAGCACTGTACAGGTACACCTATTGAAAGACACACCTATTAGACTGGGACAAGAACTAAATGAGCATTGTGGAAGGAAAACAAGTGTCATTTTCTAAGTCTTCTTTCTGTTGAACATGTCTGTTTAATTCTCACAATATTCAGTAATCAACATGGCTCTAATTGATTTTCATAGACTGGTCTGTTTTGTTTGGCAGCTTATTCTAATCTGACTGTGCCTCTGCACTGTGGGACTCCAGTGTGACTCCAGTGTGACTCCTGTGMGACTCCAGTGTGACTCCAGTGCATTTCTAGCTGCATTGTCTGTCTGTCACACACTGCTATGGGTAACTGCACAGGGAGTGGCTAATCCACTGCTTTGAAAATGGTTGAAACTGTAGGTTTCAGCGTGGCGTTTTTACAGCAACACTGAGGAGCTGACGTAAACATGGGGGGTACATACTGAAACTACACCCAGACAACACTGAACATTTCACCATGTTGTCGTGTGGGGGAAGTCTTATAACACACGTACGCACACGCACGCATGCACACACCCACAAACACACACATTCTTCCATAATGTGACTTTAATCTGGGAGAACAATAACAGGCCTTCAGGAGCACGCCAGATGAGGGTGTGGGCATCACCGTCTTTGTGTACAGCTTACCCTGCCAATGTGTGTGTTTGTGCCTTTCCAAACCACACAGAGGCACACGCCCATTCAGACACCTCCAGCTCTTTGTTTGTGTGTTTTGGGCTAGCAGGCTGGCTGGCTGGCTGGCTGGCTGGCTGGCTGGCTGGCTGGCTGGCTGGCTAGCTGGCTGAATGGATGGATGGATGGCGTTACAACAGCAGCAGCAGGGAGGAAGGCTATTTGCTATTTCTGCTGTCTGCTCTGGCTCTGCCTGAATCCACGTGGGCCTAGATATATAAGCTCTCTTCTCTCTCTCTCTCTCTCT
>NC_036854.1:36573088-36621038 GCF_002910315.2 Salvelinus sp. IW2-2015
TCTCTCTCTCTCTGCTGTGGTTTCAGGGCAAAATTCTGACGACGAGAGAGGTCGGCTTCTTTCCAAGTGACGCCGTGAAGCCGTGTCCATGTGTAAGCTAAGCACTAAGCACCCATGTTAGAAGTGTTGTTGCAGCAGTAGAGTAGACGCGCGGGTGAGTAAGCAGGCAGATGAACATATTCTTTCAGGTGGTGAAACTGACACTGAGATGATTGACAGGCAGTTTATGTTTGAGGAAACTCTAGGTGATTTTACCTGATTATGTTAAAAGCAGATAGCGAATGTAGCTTTAGCTACAGTATTTAATTAAACAGTTGAATTAAAAAGACAGTTTAGATACTTCACTGTGTAATTTCACACTTCTTACCTTGATGATGAGTTGACTATTGAATCAGCTGTGTAGTACTAATGGAAAGAACTTACAACCCGTGTGGTCCACAGGACCGAGTTTGGAAAATGCTGTCCTAGGCTATCTATTACTAAATGCATTTGAAACATTTGCTTGTAAAACTAAATTGAGTGTATTTTGAATGAAACCTTTATGACTTGACTGTATCACTGGACATCATGTTCCTTCAGAATCCACATTGCTGTAATGTGTTCCCTCCTCCTCCTCCTCTCCTCTCCTTCCRTCCTCCTCCTCCTCTCCACTCCTTCCCTCCTCCTGTAATGTGTCTGTTCTTAGTCTGACAATATGACATTCACATGCTCAGCAGCTGCATCGATGGACTTTTACAACGACACAGAGTAGATGAGCTACAGTGCTATCTGAATGCTTACACCATCATAAAGATAACAAGTACATTATCCTACTTCATTGGGGTCATAAGAACCACCACACCACCTGTTTACGAAAAAATAAAAACATGACGTTTAAACGTATCTAGGGTAGCCCGGACTACCGGCAGAAAATAGACTACAGTTGACTTAGTTTGCCAATAGGGGAAAATAAATGCTTTAATGACTTAGATGGATAAAAGTGAACTTGAGGTTGGGTGGAATCCATTGGAATGAAAAGAACAATGGTTCACGTGCTGCTCTCTCCTCTGTATCCTCCTCTCTCTCTCTCTTCTCCCTCTCTCTCTCGCTCTCTTCTCCTCTCTCTCTCTCTCTACCCCCAGGTCCCCAAACCTTGTCGACTACTCCACACACCTTGGTATGTTCACGTCGCCTGACCTCACCAAACTTGAATACAAAAATGCATGATAATGAACTCAAATACCCACACCATTAATTATCAAGTTACCACACCATTAATTATCAAGTACCATTACCATTAATTGTAATCAATATAAAATTGTTGTAGAATAATAATAAGTACATAAGAATAAATATGTGGTTGTTAGTTAATGTAGGCTATAGTTTAGTAAAATCATTATTGTGAGTGTAGGTAGACTGTTTGGTAGTTTTTCTGTCACTAAGATTCCTCTGTGTTCTCAGTATATCTACCCCCCTATTCAATTCAATGAATGCTGCTTAATTTATCTCCTCGGAGGCAGTTACAGGTATCATACTGTACGTGCTACCTGTGTATGTATAATTATAGTTAACCTGCCAGTGCCTCCTGGACTGTAGGTTTGCTGGCCCATGAGAGACTTCAGCTGAGGGCAGAGCTGATCAACAGAGGGAACAGCACCACTGGTCCGCCACCGACCGCGAGTTCACAGAGTACGCCATCAGCATCAAAGTAAGTGACAACATGGTACAGCACAGTACAGCATGGTACAGTACAGTACGCTGTACATACAGCAGGTACCAGTACAGCATGGTACAGCACAGTACAGCATGGTACAGCACAGTACAGCATGGCCACAGTACAGCATACAGCTGGCACAGTACAGTACAGCATGTACAGCACAGTTACAGCATGGACACACAGTACAGTACACGCATGGACAGCACAAGTACAGCTGGTACAGCACAGTACCAGCAGTGCACAGTACAGTACAGCATGGCACAGCTACCAGTACAGCATGGCACAGTACAGTACAGCAATGCACAGTACAGAAAGCATGGTACAGCACAGTACAGCATGGTACAGTACAGCATGGTACAGCACAGTACAGATGCCACAGCAGAGTACAGCAGTACAGTACAGCATAGTACAGCCACAGTACGACAGCATTGTACCAGCACAGTACAACAGCAGGCACAGCATACAGCATGAATACAGTTACAGTACAGCATGACAGCGCCCAGTACAGATCACAGTACAGCATGCACAGCACAGTCAGCATGACATCACATACAGCATCGACAGACAGTACAGCATGTACAGCACGGTACAGCACAGTAAGCATGTACAGCACAGTACAGCACAGTACAGCATAAAGCATCTACAGCACGGCACAGCACAGTACAGCATGTACAGTACAGCATGGTACAGCACAGTACAGATGTACAGCACAGTACAGCATGTCACACATACAGCATGGTACAGCACGGTACAGCACAGTACAGCATGGCACAGTACAGTACAGCATGTGTGCATGACAGTACAGTACAGCATGGCACATACAGTACAGCATGTACAGTACATACAGCTCACAGCCACCAGTACAGCATGCACAGTACAGTACAGCATGGCACAGTACAGTACAGCATGGCACAACACAGTACAGCAGCCACAGACATACAGTGCAACAGTACAGACAGCATGGTACAGACAGTACAGTCAGCATGCACAGCCACAGTACAGCATGACAGCACAGTACATACAGCATGGCACAGTACAGTACAGCATGGCACAGTACAGTACAGCATGTACAAGCATGTACAGCACAGTACAGCATGGTACAGCACAGTACAGTACAGCATGGACAGTACAGTACAGCATGGCACAGTACAGTTACAGCATGCACAGTACAGTACAGCATGGACGCATGGTACAGTACAGTACAGCATGGTACAGCACAGTACAAGCATGCATACAGCACAGTACAGCATGGCACAGTACAGCACATGTACAGCACAAGTACAGTACAGCATGGCACAGTACAAGTACATGGCACAGTACAGTACAGCATGGCACATACAGTACAGCATGGTACAGGCACAGAAGTACAGCATGGCACAGCACAGTACAGCATGGCACAGCACAGTACAGCATGGCACAGTACAGCATGCACAGTACAGCTAAGACAGTATCATCACAGCACACACAGTACAGCACATACAGCAGTACCATATACACAGCACAGTACAGTATAGCACAGTACAGCACAGGTACACATACAGCACAGACACAGTACAGACAGTACAGTACAGACAGCACAGTACAGTACAGCCACAGTACAGCATACACGCAACACAGCACACACAGCTCAGCCCAGCAACAGCAGTACAGCACAGTACAACACGATAGCATAAGCACAGTACAACACAGTATAGCATCAGCACAGTACAACACACTCAGCACAGCACAGCACAGTAATACTACAGCACAGTCACATACAGCACACGCACACACAGCACAGCACAGCACAGCACAGCACAGCACCAGCACAGTACAGCACAGTACAACACAGAATAGCATAGCACAGTACAACACAGAAATAGCATAGCACAGTATAGCATAGCACAGTACAACACAGAATAGCATAGCACAGTACAACACAGCTCAGCACAGCACACACAGTATAGCACAGCACAGTCACACCTGCAAATAGTCATCTTAAAGCTTGCGTTAAATATTGGTTCTGTCAGTGCTAGTGAGATGCTGGTTCAGTCCTACCATTGACTTTCTGCACAGACTGTACTGTATGTTGCTCTGCTCTGGATAAGTGCATGGGCTGAAGGACGGCATTGGACAATACATGCATTGATTGTGCATAAAAAGTAATTTACAAAATAATTACAACAATGAGGTGAGGCGTGCAGGAGTTACGATTCTGATAAATGAGTGCTACAGTAGAGTGGTATTTTTTTACGTGCTGCGTAGCATTGCTGCAAGCACATGTAAACCCCATGTGGGTAGATGGAAAATAACACTTCTGTGTGTTATCACTGTATCATTTCAGTCCCCCCAGCTGTTTGTATGCTGTAGATAGACAGATTACGGTCCTGTAATGTTCAGACAGGTTGGAACATGCCAATGATATGCAGGGTAAAAAAACAAGATGTTTAATTGTCACATACGGATAGGTGCAGTGTTGTTTTACAAGGTCAGCCATAGTACTAGGTACATAGTACCGAGTACATAGTTCTAGGTTTAAGTGCCTTGCTCAAGGGCACGTCAGCAGATTATTCAAACTAGTGATCTTTCAGTTACAGGCCCAACGCTCTAACCGCTAGGCTACCTGCACCCTAGAGAGAGAGAAGAGAGAGAGAGAGAGAGAGAGAGAGAGAGAGAAAGAGAGAGAGAGAGAGAGAGAGAGAGAGAGAGAGAGAGAGAGAGAGAGCTGCGCTGAGAGGCTGCTTGAAACGTTCCCTTCAACTCCACTTAATTCATCTCCTCCTTTTTCCTCTCTTACGAAGGCAGAGCTTTTCAATGCCTTCCATTTCCACCAGAGCTGAAGTCTTAATTGCTTGCGTGCGAAGCATGCCGCTGCAGCACTAGTGAAGAGACCCAGAGAGACTGTTAGACAGCCTGCTCAAGGTTATTTAAACCATCACAAAGAAAACGAGAGAAAAAGAGAAAAAAGAAAACTCTGTATCTATGTGGAAACTACATTAAGAAAGTGTTTGAAACAGACAATGCCCTATCCTTGGCTCCCTCTGCATCACACTGCTGTGTTATTGAGGCCCTGCCGCCTTTCTTCCACAAGCTACAGCGACTCCAGCCAAGAGGGTCCAGTCAGTCTAAATTAAGCTCTGGCATTTCAATGTACAATAGGCCCGTCACTGGGGTTTGTTTTGGTGCGTAGAATATGGATTAGGCCATATTATTGGGGGATTACGGCTCTAAGAGGGTGATAAGAGGATAATAATGGAGACTAATAGAGATCAAGAGAGGACAGGGCTTTCTTTGAGAGAGACAGACAAAGGGGCTGACGCTATTGGCTCTGTGTCTCTATACCCTCCATACCCTCCCCTCCTCCCTGCCCCACTCTGCCCTGCTGAGACCTTCTAAATGGGGGCGACTGCCCTTCCATCAGCCCCCTCCCCTCGTCCCTTGAATACCAACTAGTAATGAGGAATGGTGCCCCTGTCTATCGACGTCTACACACATACACACACACACACACTCACACACCCCTCTCTCCATCACTCATGTGTCAGAAACCCAACCTGGTCTCAGGGCATTTCGTATGATATGTTACATTTCGTATGGTATGTATTCATTTGTGGGTATCCATCATCCATTTCATATGATATGTTACGAATTACAGTTAGTATGATATGTTACAAATTCTCATTTGTTGTGGCTAACATTAGCTAGGGGGCTAACGCTAACTTTAGCTATCTGGCTAATGTTAGCTAGGTTATAGGGTTAGGGTTTCAGGTTCTAAATGAACCTATTAAAACTCACGGACGATTAGTAAAGCTTAATCTGTCTATGAACGGGGTTCCGCTAGCCAACAGCCAATGAAATTGCAGGGCGCCAAATTCAATCAACAGAAATCTCATAATTCAAATTTCTCAAACATACAAGTATTAGACACCATTTTAACATAAAATTCTCGTTAATCCAACCACAGTGTCCGATTTCAAAAAGGCTTTTTGGCGAAAGCAGAACATATCATTATGTTAGGTCAGCAACTAGTCACAGAAAGCATACAGCGATTTTCCAACCAAAGAGAGGAGTCACAAAAAGCAGAAATAGAGATAAAATTAATCACTAACCTTTGATATTCTTCATCAGATGACACTCCCGGGACAACATGTTACACAATACATGTATGTTTGTTCGATCAAGTTCATATTATATCCAAAAAACCTCAGTTTACATTTGAGCTTTGCGCAAAAGCATCCGTGAATTTGCACAGAGCCACATCACATTGTACAGAAAATACTCATAATAAAACATTGATAAAAGATACAAGTGTATTCACAGAATTAAAGATATACTTCTCCTTAATGCAACCGCTGTGTCAGATTTAATTACGGAAAAAGCAAACCATGCAATAATCTGAGTACGGCGCTCAGAGACCAACACAACCCAAACAGATATCCGCCATGTTGGAGTCAGCAGAAGTCAGAAATAGCATTATAAATATTCACTTACCTTTGATGATCTTCATCAGAATGCACTCCCAGGAATCCCAGTTCCACAATAAATGTTTGATTTGTTCGATAAAGTTCATCATTTATGTCCAAATACCTCCTTTTTGTTAGCGCGTTTAGCTCAGTATTCCAAATTCATGACGCGTGATCATTAGGTCCAGACAAAGTCAAAAAGTTCCGTTACAGTCCGTAGAAACATGTCAAACGAAGTATAGAATCAATCTTTAGGATGTTTTTAACATAAATCTTCAATAATGTTCCAACCGGAGAATTTCTTTTGTTTTCAGAAATGCAATGGAACGCAAGCTAACTAGCTCGTGGCACTCTGGGAGAGACCTTACTCAATCCCCTCTCATTCGCTCCCACTTCACAGTAGAAGCATCAAACAAGGMTCTAAAGACTGTTGACATCTAAGGAAGCCTTAGGAAGTGCAATATGACCCCATAGACACGATGTATTCGATAGGCCAAGAGTTGAAAAACTACAAACCTCAGATTTCCCACTAAACTTCAGAGTGTATTCTATCCAAATCTACTAATGATATGCATATATTATCAACTGGGACTGAGTAGCAGGCAGTTTACTCTGTGCACGCTTTTCATCCAAACGTGAAAATGCTGCCCCCTAGCCCAAACAGGTTAAACCACGTTTGTTCTCCCATTGGGTCATACAGCTGCATAAGACATATACATATTTCCACAAGTGGTAATATATACCCCAATTTTGGTGGAGTCTCCTCCTTCTCTCTAAACATGACATCTTTATTACTAGGCAGGAAGTTACAGTTGAAGTTGGAAGTTTACATACACTTAGGTTGGAGTCATTAAAACTCATTTTTCAACCACTGCACAAATTTCTTGTTAACAAACTATAGTTTTGGCAAGTCGGTTAGGACATATACTTTGTGCATGACACAAGTCGTTTTTACAACAATTGTTTACAGACAGATTATTTCACTTATAATTCACTGCATCACAATTCCAGTGGGTCAGAAGTTTACATATAGTAAGCTGACTGTGCCTTTAAACAGCTTGGAAAATTCCAGAAAATTTGGTCATGGCTTTAGAAGCTTCTGATAAGCTAATTGACATKATTTGAGTCAATTGGAGGTGTACCTGTGGATGTATTTTAAGGCCTACCTTCAAACTCAGTGCCTTTTTGCTTGACATCATGGGAAAATCAAAAGAAATCAGCCAAGACCCCAGAAAAAAAATTGCAGACCTCCACAAGTCTGGTTCATCCTTGGGAGCAATTTCCAAACGCCTGAAGGTACCACGTTCATCTGTA
The DNA here is from genome assembly GCF_002910315.2 of Salvelinus sp. IW2-2015. NCBI lineage: Eukaryota > Metazoa > Chordata > Actinopteri > Salmoniformes > Salmonidae > Salvelinus > Salvelinus sp. IW2-2015. The sequence goes on from NC_036854.1 coordinate 36,580,541, forward strand.
CAAACAATAGTACGCAAGTATAAACACCATGGGACCACGCAGCCGTCATACCGCTCAGAAGAGACGCGTTCTGTCTCCTAGAGAATAACTACTTTGGTGCGAAAAGTGCAAATCAATCCCAGAACAACAGCAAATGACCTGTGAAGATGCTGGAGGAAACAGTACCAAAGATCTATATCCACAGTAAAACGAGTCCTATATCGACATAACCTGAAAGGCCGCTCAGCAAGGAAGAAGCCACTGCTCCAAAACCGCCACAAAAATGCCAGACTACGGTTTGCAACTGTAGTCTGGAAATGTCCTCTGGTCTGATGAAACAAAAATAGAATTGTTTGGCCATAGTGACCATCGTTATGTTTGGAGGAAAAAGGGGGAGGCTTGCAAGCCGAAGAACACCATCCCAACCGTGAAGCATGGGGGTGGCAGCATCATGTTGTGGGTGTGCTTTCCTGCAGGAGGGATTGGTGCACGTCACAACATAGATGGCATCATGAGGCAGGAAAATTATGTGGATATATTGAAGCAACATCTCAAGACATCAGTCAGGAAGTTAAAGCTTGGTGGCAAATTGGTCTTCCAAATGGACAATGACCCCAAGCATACTTCCAAAGTTGTGGCAAAAGAAATAAAAGCTGAAATAAATCATTCTCTCTACTATTATTCTGACATTTCACACTCTTAAAATAAAGTGGTGATACTAACTGACCTAAGACAGGGACTTTTTACTAGGATTAAGTGTCAGGAACTGTGAAAAACTGAGTTTAAATGTATTTGGCTAAGGTGTATGTAAACTTCCGACTTCAACTGTAAGTGATACGGGCCACAAACTGTTCCTTCTCCCTTAAGGTGACCTGACCTGACCTCGACCCCCTTTCTCACTAATCCACAGCTCTCCATCCTTATCAGTGCCTGCCAACATGTGATTATATTTCCTMTACTCAATACATTCCAAGCTTAATTACATCCACCATATATATACCTTRCACCTACAGATAACCATTCACTTCTGGTGTAGACCCAGACTTTGGCACCCCTCATGTCTCCAGTATAACTGATGATTAACAATTTTTAAAGTTTAGAAATCCGAACCCAAAGGTTAGGGTTAAGGTTAGGAATTAGGTTAAAGGGTTAAGGTTAGGTTTAGGGGAAGGGTCAGCTGAAAGGGTTAAGGTTAGGGTTAGGATTAGGGGAAAGGTTAGCTAACATGCTAAATAGTATCAAAGTAATTTTAAAAAGTAGCAAGTAGTTGAAAAGTTGCTAATTAGCTGAAATGCTAAAGTTGTCCATGCAGCGATTCAAACACGCAACTTTTGGGTTGCTAGACGTTTGCGTTATATGCACACCCATCCAACCCTACCATTCACCCTCCTTTTGTTTTTGCCTTAATTAATCTTCTGTTTTATGTAAACATACCATTCGTAACATTTCATACTAATTTGCGTGTCCATGGTTTACAGTTACTATGTAARGTGTAGTCTATGAGACCAGGCTGCAGAAACCTTTGGGCCCATGCATTACCATGGCAGCGGTCACTCCGCATGGGTCTACTGGGGGATCGATCTCAATGATCAGCAGAACATTACACTCATCTCTTATTCATGGCCCACAGGTACAACAATGACGTGAAGCACATCAAGATCCTGACCAGAGATGCCTGCTTCCACATCGCAGAGAACAAGAAGTTCAGGAGTATATTAGTGAGTCTGTTTCCCTTTCATAGCACCACCTCTGCATTTCCAGGAGTATATTAGTGAGTCTGTTTCCCTTTCATAGCACCACGTCTACATTTCGCACATAAATAAATCACTCAGCGTTTCTTTAATTAAATGTCAAAACATGAATTTATTTTTAGCCCCTTGCTGTGTGAAAATAGCTCTGATTAGAGGTGGATTACTGGTGTGATTTACTTCACTGCCCGTAGGCCTTGTAGAGAGTTATAGACAGGGATCGGTCCAGGGTGGATTGGATGAGTTCTCTCCCTTCTATTCACCCAGGATTGTGTTTCCTTCAGCTGCGGTTAGAATGACATTTTACTGTTAGTCCTACTCTGTATGTGTATGCTACTTTTATTTCACCCAAACTTTTAATCTTCATATTAAGTTAATAATTTTGTTGTTTTCATTTAATTGGTATTGGACAGAGGACATTTTAAAACAGATTTAGAATTAAATAGAGCACACTACTATTTTTTCATAAATAATTTTCATGCCAATGGTGTTGTTGTGTGAGGCTATTTGGCTAACTGTGAGAATGTGTGTGTGTGTGTGTGGTGTGTGTGTGTGTGTGGTGTGTGTGTTGTGTGTGTGTGTGTGTGTGTGTGTGTGTGTGTGTGTGTGTGTGTGTGTGTGTGTGTGGTGTGTGTGTGTGGGTGTGTGTGTGTGTGTTACAGGAACTAATTGAGTACTACAAACACCATTCATTGAGGGAAGGCTTCAGAAGCCTGGACACCACACTGCAGTTCCCCTACAGAGAGCAGGAGAATGCTGCTATGCTCCACACCAACAGACCTGGAGGAAACAGTGAGTATAAAAACACCACCACTTTCACAACACAACACGAACACAGTACAACACTACATACACAACACAACATGAACACAGCACAACACTACATACACAACACAACACGAACACAGTACAACACTACATACACAACACAACATGAACACAGTACAACACTACACTCTTAGAAAAAAAGGTGCTATCTAGAACCAAAAAGGGTTATTCGTCTGTCCCTATAGGAGAACCCTTTGAAGAACCCCTTTTGGCTCCAGGTAGAACCCTTTTGGTCCCAAGTAGAACCATTTTGGGTTCCATGTAGAACCCTTCCACAGAGGGTTCTACATGGAACCCAAAAGAGTTCTTCCTGGATGTAAAAAGGTTTCTATCTGGAACCTATAATGGTTCTCCTATGGGGACAGCCGCAGAACCCTTTTGGAACCCTTTTTTCAAAGAGTGTACACATTAAGGCACTGCCTCCTTTAGGTCTGTAGTCAGGACCTGCAAATAACAATCAAACTCTTCATCACTGAATTTCGATTCAGTGATGTGATGACTGCCTACCATGACGCTGAATACTAACCTCCCAGGAGAGATAGTTGGCTAGGTACATTCATGCATGCTTTTGTTTTGGGTAAGCTCTTTGCTGAGACAGTGAAAATATGAATTATACTGTATACTGCTCTTTCTTTTTACTGTCTAGTGAAGGGATGCAGGTCTAGTGGCAGTTCTAGAAACAGGTTTGGTTGAAAAAAAGGAGAGTTTGTTATGAACAGTACCACAGAAACCTGGCTTAGAATGGTGTTGCTATGGCTGCGATAGCTGACTGATAAGTCTTGGGTAAAGAGTGTGTGCTGGGTGACATTTCACTGTGAGCACAGCAACACACCTGGAGAGAGGACAGGTGTTTCACAGGATGATTATGATTGCTCCAATTTCAATCTCTCATTGGCAGATTTAATTAGTCATTAGCTGGTCGTTTTTGTTGCTTATAATATGTTGTATGACGAAACAAATGACATTTTGAACAGTTTGTTTTGGAATAGTTGTATAGTGAAATGAGCAAGACATTGGCTCAAAAATGTGTATTATAATCAAATAGTGTATAGTATCTGACACTTTCTGTGGTGTGTGGACTGGTTTGTGGACTGGTTTGTGGACTGATTTGTGGACTGGTGTGTGGACTAGTGTGTGGACTGGTTTGTGGACTGGTTTGTGAACTGGGTTGTGGACTGGTTTGTGAACTGGTTTGTGGACTGGTGTGGACTAGTGTGTGAGCTTGTTGTGTGAACTGGTTTGTGGACTGGTTTGTGGACTGGTGTGTGGACTGGTGTGTGAACTGGTTTGTGGACTGGTTTATGGTACTGGTGTGTGGACTGGTGTGTGGACTGGTGTGTGGACTGGTTTGTGAACTGGTTTGTGAACTGGTTTGTGGACTGGTGTGGACTGGTGTGTGGACTGGTGTGTGAACTTGTGTGTGAACTGGTTTGTGGACTGGTTTGGGGAAGGCTTGTGAACTGGTTTGTGAACTGGTTTGTGGACTAGTGTGTGGACTGGTTTGTGAACTGATGTGTGGACTGGTTTGTGGGCTAGCTTGTGAACTGGTGTGTGGACTGGTTTGTGAACTGATGTGTGGACTGGTTCGTGGACTGGTTTGTGGACTGGTTTGCGGACTGGTGTGTGAACTGATTTGTAGACTGTTGTATGAACTTGTGTGTGAACTGGTTTGTGAACTGGTTTGTGGACTGGTTTGTGGACTGGTTTGTGAACTGGTTTGTGGAGTGGTTTGTGAACTGGTTTGTGGACTGGTTTGTGGACTGGTTTGTGAACTGGTTTGTGGACTGGTGTGTGGACTGGTATGTGGACTGATTTGTGGACTGGTTTTTGGATTGGTTTGTGAACATGTTTGTGGACTGGTTTGTGAACTGTTTTTTGGACTGGTTTGTGAACTGGTGTGTGAACTGGTTTGTGAACCTTTTTTTGGACTGGTTTGTGAACTGGTTTGTGGATTGGTGTGTGGACTGGTGTGTGGACTGGTTTGTAAACTGATGTGTGGACTGGTTTGTGGACTAGCTTGTGAACTGGTTTGTGAACTGATGTGTGGACTGGTTTGTGGACTGCTTTGTGAACTGATTTGTGGACTGGTGTGTGGTCTGGTTTGTGAACAGGTTTGTGGACTGGTTTGTGGACTGGTATGTGGACTGATTTGTGGACTGGTTTATGGATTGGTTTGTGAACATGTTTGTGGACTGGTTTGTGAACTGTTTTTTGGACTGGTTTGTGAACTGGTGTGTGAACTGGTTTGTGAACTTTTTTTGGGACTGGTTTGTGAACTGGTTTGTGGATTGGTGTGTGGACTGGTGTGTGGACTGGTTTGTGAACTGATGTGTGGACTGGTTTGTGGACTAGCTTGTGAACTGGTTTGTGAACTGATGTGTGGACTGGTTTGTGGTCTGGTTTGTGAACAGGTTTGTGGACTGGTTTGTGAACTGGTTTGTGGACTGGTTTGTGGACWGATTTTTTMGACTGGTGTGTGAACTGGTTTGTGGGCAGATTTTGTGGACTGGTTTTGTGGACTAGTTTGTGGATTGGTGTGTGGACTGGTTTTGTGGACTAGTTTGTGGACTGGTGTGTGGACTGGTGTGTGGACTGGTTTTGTGGACGAGTTTGTGGACAGATTTTGTGGACTGGTGTGTGGACTGGTTTTGTGGACTAGTTTGTGGACTGGTTTGTGGACTGATTTTGTGGACTGGTTTGTGGACTGGTGTGTGGACTGGTTTTGTGGACTAGTTTGTGGACTGGATGGTTCTGAATCTGTTTCTAGTTCTAGTTTTAATAGAAGTGATTCTCAATCGGAGTCAGAATGTAGTGGTGGTCCCTGTCAGTTAAAACGGTGTTAGTAGCACTGTGTTACTGTACATCATGAATACTGTATAGTCCTGTACTGCTGGTACAGCATGGATAAGACGTGGCATGTTGGATCCCAGTGGTGAGGAAGGGGTTAAATGCAGTACCCGACACTGGAGCCTCTCTCTGGGGTTGATGGAGAGTTTATGACGCATCGCAATCAGTGCTGAGATTAGATTTCATTGTAGCACCATATGTCACCGTGTGAAAAGCGCAAGAAAAACTCCCAGGATTCGCTGAAGGTCGTGTTGCAAGTGCTGGGGAAACACAACAGAACCGAAAGGCAGAGGATCTTTGTGAGTCAGAAGCTGGATGCTGCATGTCTCACTTTTCATTCCGCTTGTCACTCAAATGGCTCTCGAATGTCTCTCGGCCTAAAAACAAACACACATACAGAGAGGAAGGATGGAAAACAACTCGTCCCTCACTGAGATAATTGAATTCCAACCTGTTTTTTTRTCTCTCTCTCTCTTTTTGTTATCTCTCCTTCTCTCTCATCCTCTCTCCTCCTCTCTCCTTCTCTCTCATCCTCTCCTCTCTCATTCTCTCCTTCTCTCTCATCCTCTCTCCTTCTCTCTTCTCTCTCATCCTCTCTCATTCTCTCCCATCCTCTCTCTTTCTCTCTCATCCTCCTCCTTCTCTTCCTTATCTCTCATCCTCTCTCCTTCTCTCTCATCCTCTCTCATCCTCTCTCCTTCTCTCTCATCCTCTCTCATCCTCTCTCCTCTCTCATCCTCTCTCAACCTCTCTCCTTTTCTCTCATTCTCTCCTTCTCTCGCATCCTCTCTCCTTCTCTCTCCTCCTCTCTCCATCCTCTCTCCTTCTCTCTCATTCTCTCTCATCTCTCTCTCCTTCTCTCTCCTTCTCTCTCATCCTCTCTCATCCTCTCTCCTTCTCGTTCATCCTCTCTAAGGCCCCAACTCATAGAATTCAGCTCCATTCTTTACTTGTAAATCACTCTTTTGTGTAGTTGTTCATTTCTATCAGCATGGCTGAAATGCCAACGCAGTTGATGTTCTGTTTTGGACATGACTCTGCTGTTGTATGTCTGCATATCTCAAAACCCTCCTGGTCCCTGTTGATTTATACAAAATCAACCCTAGCAGCATCAGACTTCCCAGTTGGAAAAATGGAATAAGCAGGATGGAATAAGCAGGACATGGAATAACAGGAAAATTGGCAAACCAGGGAATTTGGAGAAAGTTACTGGAATTGACAACCTTAATCAACTATCTTGAGGACCATAGCATCGCTGGTGATCCATCACACATGGGTAATATGTAGGTTATTACCTGCATTATAGTATGTGTCTAGAGGAAGCTGGCTCCTCAGAGGACACAGTATGCGGTCGTATGGAAACATATTTCCTGCAGAGGAGAGAGAGATTATACCTACAGATATTAAATGCTCATCAGATTTCTCCTCTGATCTTCCTCCTGTGATAGAAACCAGGCTTTCAATGAGCTTCTTCTAATATCAATTTTTTGAGGATATGCTTGCAAGAGTTGACCAGGGAGTCTGGTTGGTGTATGTTGCTTGCGTGCCTGCACACTCGTGTGTGGTGTGTGTGTGTGTGTGTGTGTGTGTGTGTGTGTGTGTGGTGGTGTGTGTGGTGTGTGTGGTGTGTGTGTGTGTGTGTGTGTGTGTGTGTGTGTGTGTGTGTGTGTGTGTGTGTGTGTGTGTGTGTGTGTGTGTGTGTGTGTGTGTGTGTGTGTGTGTGTGTGTGTGTGTGTGTGTGTGTGTGTGTGTGTGTGTGTGTGTGTATGAAGTTCGTATTCATATGATTATGACCCAACACAGCAGACAGTGGGTTGTTAGTATGGATAGGCAGCGGTGGCTACATAAATAAAATGTCTCTGTGTGGGGCTGTATATGCAGCAGTTACTAGGCCTGTGACTGTGAGCGAGGTAAACATATTGCATGGTTGACATCAGCTCTGTTGCATTGCTCTGGGCCTGCTGGTCAGACGGGGATTCATATGGTAGCAGGATGAGGGCCAGAACTGCAGAGCGGATAGCAGGTGCATGGGGTGGCAGGGTGCTTGAGAGGGGGTAAACACGCACACACACAGTCTGGACACAAGAAACACAGTTGGGTAAATTTCATTTCAATGCTATTAATGTCAATTCAATATCTCATAAAATATGAATGGGCAGCGTTTGAAAAATGTACTGTATGTTTAATTAAATAAATCAACGTGTCCATTTATCGGAAATCAACACATTCATAAAAGGATGGACATTTTCAAGTATCTGATTTGAATTTCAGTTCTGTCCTGGATGGGTTTTTGAATAGAATGGAAAGTAGTCCAGCAGAGCATTCTACGGGGACAATCATTTAGCTCAGTGAAGTTGCTGTGGTTGTTTGGGTTTCTGGTCAGAGGATATTTTCATGTCTTATCAAACTGCACTGTTCTGCTGCCAGCTACTTCTTTTGCCTGTAAACTTTGAGTTGGGATTAACATGCTTTCCCTTCGCTCTCTCTCCTTTATGCTACCCTCCCTCTTCCTCCACTCCTCTACCTTGCTTTCTCCCTTTCTCCCCTCTTCCCTCCACTCCTCTACCCTGCTTTCTCCCTTTCCTCCCCTCTTCCCCTCCACTCCTCTACCCGCTTTCTCCCTTTCTCCTCTCTTCCCCTCCACTCCCTCTCCCTGCTTTCTCCCCTCCCTCCCCTTCCCCCCACTCCCCCTCCCACTCCCCTCCTCCCTCCCCCCTCCCCCCTCTCCCCTCCTCCCCTCCCTCTCCTCTCCCTCCCCTCCCCCCTCCCCTCCCCTCCCTCTCCCTCTCCTCTCTCCTCTCCCTCTCCTTCTCCCTCTCCTCTCCCCTGCCATAGCCCATTGCTCTGTGGGCTGACGTATGTAACTCCTGCCGGCTACAGCTTTGTTCCTCCTCCTCGCTCCTTTCTGGTCAGGTACAGGTACCACTTTTTTTTCTTCTCTCCTTTCATTTTGGTCCCTGACTGTTTAGCATGCGCATTGTGCCACATCTCACATCCCAGCTCCCTCCATCTGCTGGAATGTGTGTGTATGTGTGTGTGTGTGGTGTGTGTGTGTGTGTGTGTGTGTGTGTGTGTGTGTGTGTGTGTGTGTGTGTGTGTGTGTGTGTGTGTGTGTGTGTGTGTGTGTGTGTGTGTGTGTGTGTGTGGTGTGTGTGTGTGTGTGTGTGTGTGATGCTGGTGTGTGTACGGTGTGTAGGTGTGTGTGTGTGCATGTGCATACATAGCGTTTGTTTGTATTTGTGTTACCATCAAGATATGGCCCAAGTAGATTGACCCTGACTGGGTCATCATATCACACCCCAGTGACCCTGAATGACACCTCTTCAGACCAATCAAAATGCCCTATTTAAGCTGTCAGGCCAGTGAAGCATCTTTCCACAGCAGCAGTAGTATTACAGTCCAAACCTGCCATGTACCCAGCAGAGCTAACCAGCTCCAGTTCCATATCTGTCTTTTCCCATTGTTATCTTGCATGACTGCAGCTCATAGACAGACAGACAGACAGACAGACCGGTCTCTACCGTGTCTTCACAAGCCAAGGTATTTCACATCAGCAGCAGCAGACACACACCCACACACACACATGCCCACACAGCCTGCCTCTCTTTCTCTCTCTCTCTCTCTCTCTCTGTCTCTCTGTCTCTCTGTCTCTCTCTCTCTCTCTCCTGGCTGTATTTCAGATGGGATGTGTTGAAGCATCATAATAAAACAAAGCTATGGTCTAATCACAGCAACGTACTGTACAATACACATACAAAATGTATGAAGACATCATTGTAGAGCAACAGGCTTTTTGTGTGTGTATGCAGTCTATGGTCTGTTAAAGATAACGTAGCATCCAAGTAGAGACAGATTGGAGGAACCTTTTAGTGTTTCTCCCTTCAAACGCTCTGGTTTATAATCAACCCAGCCACACGTATGAGTGTGGATTATGCTGTTGACACAATCAAAACAGACACRTCATTTGGACCTGGCTTTGCACATATCATTTATTTAAATGGGGCTGGGCTAAGACAGGGGGAAAAGGGGGGAGAGAGAAGAGAGTGATGCGATTATGCACGCCTCCACATCTCCCTCCAGACTGTGTCTGTCTGGGGTGAAAGAGAGGATAACATCCATCTCAGTGTGAGAGAGAAATATGAGTTGGTCTTATGTAGAAGCTGACTTCTTATTTTGAAGTGTATGATTAATCATCCCTCTCGTTTTCTTTTCTCTTTCTCTCTTTACTCTTTTATTTGCTTTTCTCACTTTCTCTCTCCCTCTCTTCCCCTTCTCTCTCTTTCTCTCCCTCTCTTCTCTCTCCCTCTCTTCCCCTTCTCTCTCTTTTTCTCCCTCTCTTCTCTCCCTCCACAGTGTTCACCCCTAAGGTGATGGGTATGGCGATAGCCCGCTATGACTTCAGCTCCAGGGACACCAGAGAGCTGTCTCTACAGGAGGGAGACATAGTCAAGATCTACACCAAGTCAGGAGCCAATGGCTGGTGGAGGGGAGAGGTCAGCGGCAGGGTGAGTGGTCCCTCCAGACGCCAATCAATCTCTCCATCCAATCACCTATCTGTTATCCCTGTGGGGAGGTGGGGAGAGAGAGTCAAGTACAAAACAAGCAACATACAGTACATACCATATATACATACCAACATGGTATAAATGCTTCTCTCATGGTTAGGTCTCTGTATCCCTGTTTGATATTGCCTATGAACAGGTCCTATTCAAATGCATTATGTATGTAAGTATGTTATTGTGTGAGTGTGCAGTTATGTGTGTGTCTATATCCAACTTTGACAATTGGTCTAAGAAGTATGTATGTGAGTGGCTCCCCACTGGGGAAACAATGGTTGAATCAACATTGTTTCCACGTCATTTCAACCCCAAAATCTGCGTGATGACGTTGCATCAATATGGAAAATGTATTTGATTTTCAAAAAGGGCATTTAGTATTTTTTTACCCAACTTTTAATGATATGGTAAAATGTATTTATTGATTTCACGTTGAATTCACGTAAGTTGACAACTCAACCAAATTGAAATGAAAACTAGACGTTGAACTGACGTCTGTTGCCCAGTGGGTCTCAAATAATGTGAGTGTGTTTGTTCGAGCTGCTGTGTAGAACTGAGATCTGTTCCCTGTTATTGAGCCCTGGTGTCTGTCTGTCTGTTGACTCTGCTCTAGTGATCACTAAACAGTGTTCTGGAGCAGAGCTCTGCACTGTGCCCGTCTTCAGAGTGGAATAGATGGATCGGTGCTAGCTAGTATCGCAATACTCTAAATGCCATTGTGGTTGTGGGAATAGAGCTTCTCTCTCTCTAGTGAATCAGATAATACGAGGAAGTAGGCTGGTGAAGGACTGCTGCTGGATGCTATTATCTCTGCACAGCTGTAGCCTTCACAGACAATAAGCTAACATGCTAACTCGTTTCAGCTTACTGGTTAGCTTGTTAACTGGCTAAAAAGCTAACTGGTTAACTGGCTAATAGGATAATCACTCGGCCAGATGCCTATTGAAAAGTATCACCATCATAAGCCACTCAGGTGTCGTCTTGAAGGTTATGTGGGGGGGGGGGGTGTAACAACAGTCCACATACACCCACACACACACTACCGCTATATTTTTAACAATAATTTTTATTATTTTTATCGCAGGTGGGCTGGTTTCCATCTACCTATGTGGAAGAAGGAGAGGAGTGAAAAAGAAAAATACTGTTTGGTTTAGTACTGGACCCTCTATGGTTGATCTGACAGCTTGCTGAGATGGGACTTCCTTATCTGGGATTCCAGCCCTCCTATTGGCTGTCAGCGACGTCCCAGAGACCTTTGGGAAAAGAGGGGTTTCTCGATGAACTAGTGACTGATTCTCTCTGCAACAGTCTAGTGACTGATTCTCTCTGCAACAGTATAGTGACTGATTCTCTCTGCAACAGTCTAGTGACTGGTTCTCTCTGCTCTGCTCCACCACTTCAACAGCTTTGTTGTCAGCAGGGGAAGGACCTTTGCCAGAACCCAGTTCTCTCCTTCACATCCACCTCTCTCCCTCTGTCAATACTGCTACCGCAAGTTGTCGCTGAAATATTTAAATGCTGCCCATCCATCTATCCATCCATCCATTTATCCATCCGTCCACACCACCCAGAATATAGCTAAGACTGTCTAAGGATTTGGAAAAGTGAAAGAGAAAAGAGAGAGAGAGAAGAGACACACACACAAATACACACACACAGGGCGGCTGGTAGCCTTGTGGTTTGAGCGCTGAAAGGTCGCTAGTTCGAGTCCCCAAGCCGACAAGGATAAAAATCTGTCAATGTGACCTTGAGCAAGCTACTTAACCCTAATACTGTCATGAAACACCTCCCACACCCATCCTCACAGATTACAATCTCTGCCACTGAACACGACACACGCACAGGTTGACGCACAGTTTATTGGGATGAATATTGTGCTGGAGGCAGAGCTGAGCGATCTTCGTTAGCTGGTCCAGCCACAAGGTCAAAATAGTTTATATCGTYAAAAAGATTCGCTTTTTCGTCTTAATTTAGGGTTAGGCACAAGGTTAGTAGTGTGATTAAGGTTAGGGTTAAGATTAGGGATTAGGGATTTGATGACTTTGTGGCTGTGGCAGCTAGTGACCACCCTGCAGAGCTGCCTCTAGTACATGAGTCATCCCAGTAAATACCAACCTGCCACACACACAAAAGATGAGAGAGAGGGATGTTGGGGGATATCATCGCCACCCCGCCCCTCATGTTCTCATCTCTCCAGCTGTACAGCAGGCTGGGTTAGGGGCTGTCGGTGTGTGTTGATCTGATAGGGACCTGGCTGTCTTGTCAGGGAACAAGCTAGTGATGTGATGCTACCCTACGACGGACGCAAGAGGCCCCCGCTCCCTCTTCTCTCTCTTCTCTCTCTTCTCTCTCTTCTCTCTCCGCTCTTTCTCTTCCTTCTGACAGAAAACAAAAGGGAATACTCTGATTGGCCTGTAAACACTGTCTCCTGTTACCCCTACTGATGGGGCCTCCAGCCCTCTGTCTTCTGTATCTTTCTTTCTTCCRCTCTCTTTGTCTCTCTTTCTCCCTCTCTCTTTCTCCCTCTCTCTTTGTCTATCTCTCTTTCTCTCTCTCTGTCTCTATTTCTCTCTCTTTCCCCCTCTCTCTTTCTCTCTCTCTCTTTGTCTCTCTCTCTTTCTCCCTCTCTCTTTCTCCCTCTCTCTTTGTCTCTCTCTCTTTCTTCTCTCTCTTTGTCTCTCTCTCTTTCTCCCTCTCTTTGTCTCTATTTCTCTCTCTTACCCCCTCTCTCTTTCTTTCTCTCTCTTACTCCCTCTCTCCCTTTCTCTCTTTCTCCCTTTCTCTTTCTCTTCTTTTAACCCCCTTTTTTTCTCCCTTTCTTCTTCTCCTTTTCCTTATCTCTCTTTTCTCTCTCCACTCTCCCCTCCCCTCTCCCCGGAAGGGGGTTTCCAGTAGACGTTCCAGGCAGTGCCTTCCTTCCTTCATAATCCTCTAATGAGAGGGATTTAGCAACAATGACTTCACACTGAAACACACTCAGAAACACACTCCGGCAGGCGGATCAGGCCGTATAATAATGTAAAAGTCACCACAGACAATGCAGTGTAATAGTCAGTACAGAAGAACATGGGAGGTGATGTGATCAGTGTTTTCACTCATGCGGCTTTTTAGTCCCAAAGCAATTGCACCAGGATCTGTATGCCATAGTCTGAACCCTCTGACTTTGATTGACAGGTTTAATGCTATGCCACAATGTGTTCATTACAGTTCTGTGAGGTGATAGTTCAGGTGGTGGCGTCTGGGAGGAGAGCTGCTAGACAAACACACACACGGGCACGCACACACGGCTCAGCCATAACCGTCTTCAGTTCACCCATTCAATTTCCATACATACTCCATAGTATAATATTGAATGATCATACAGTACATACGCGATGTATATACTATTATAAAGATTATATTGTGCAACAAAACATATGAAATCATCAGGGTTATAACTATAAAGGGGAGGTATTCAATGCCTCAGCAATGTCTCTGTCGTCTGGGTGGTATTCACTACGCACCAAATGGGAGCAAGCAGACTTAAACAGGAAGGGACTACCTGAACAATAATACACGCTCATATTCGTTTTCAATTGTTTTGCTACGGTGTGCACTAATGAATACAACTCTGCTGTCTTCCTGTGGTTCTTTTGTGTGTTGATGCTGGTCATTGAGGCACAAAATGGATTATGATGTGAATCTGGTCCTCAGAATGCTGGGAAATGTAGTGTTTGAACTGTAGTAAGGAATCAGTGGAGTGAAAGACTGTCCTCTCCTGTGACTCTCCTGTGCTTATTTGAACTGTTTCCCACCACAATGGCATTATGCTTTTTTGAAGTGAAGGCAGCTCAAATTCCAGCTGAACTATGTGTTTTACTTGTTTTAATGTGCAAGCCATCTGGATAATGTCTTGATATGATGAAATGTGTATAAGAGATGTATTTTTTATTTTTGAATTGTTTTGATGGAATATGATAGTGTGTGTACAGGTTGCATTGTGAAGTGTCCCCATCCACCCCTACTCTGTTTTCTAACTGCAGTGCATGTTAGCTACCACCAGATGGCAGCAGCATAAGCACATCTTTCCCCTCACCTCTTTCTCGGAATGTCTCCTCCACCTTCAACCATGCTTTACTTATGGCCTCTTCCTATGACAGTGTGGACTGGAGGTTGTTTGAATTCATTATGAGATGCTTTAGGAGTTGCCTTTAAAATGATAGCCCCACCATAGACATAACAGAGAGAACATTTCCGGTTGCAACCAGGCTTTTGAAGCATGGTATCTAGTAATCTACTAACACAGAGAGATATGAACAGCCTTTCTAAGCATGGGATCTAGTAATCTACTAACACAGAGAGATATGAACAGCCTTTCTAAGCATGGGATCTAGTAATCTACTCCCCCGCCTTTTCCACGAGAGGTGAACTCCGACGGTAAAGGGTTTACACTAGCAGGGCTTCTTCCTTCCCTGTGTGTGTCTTTATCCTCTACCCAGAGAGAACAGAATAAAGCCTCAAGGGTATCAATGATCTGATCTCTACACTATCTTTCCTCACCTAGCACACCCACTACATCCAACAATCTGTTCATTTCTCTCTCTCCCTCTTACTATGCCCTTCCTCCATCTTGCCCTCTATATCTAACTCTCTTTCTCTGTTTCTCTCTCTCTCTGCTTCTCTGTACTCTCTCCCTGTCCCTGTCTCGGTGAAGTGGTTGAAACCCAGCACTGTATCTTCATACCAGGATAGGATATACACTATATACTCGGTTATATTGTAAAATAGAGAGGAGATGTTTCAGGTGTTTCAGTCTACTCCACCAGACAGCCACATACAGACTTATTTTTTGTCTTTTGTAACTGAAACAACCATCATCTCACCGGTAGTCATGGACAAGCCATTAAAGCCCTTTCTTACAGATAAGAAGCCATAGTTATATTGATCAACAACAGAACGGTCTGCTGTCTGTACTGTGTCTCTCAGTTGTGGCACTCTYTATAGTTCACCTTGTTAGAACATAATTTATGAAGCCAAATATGTCTACTGTACCTATATTTGACATTCTGGAGTCTAAACACCATGGCAACCTGCCACTGTGGCCTAACTAACCTATAGCCGTGCAATCTGAGTTCAGTGTGGAACATAACCACATAGTATTGTATCATACTGTAAATATGTAAATATCACACAATAAACACAAATGTATATGGCTTCTTTTTAATATCATTGCAGTGTCTGTTTATTCATTTTTTCTTCTCTCTGCTAGCTGCTTAAATTATTCTTGTTTCTAAATTAGCTTGAGCCTAAGTAGGATTCATTAAGTGGTTGTTATTGTGTTGCCTCTGCATGCACAGCCAAGACCAAAGGAAACACTGTTGTTTTTTAAAGAGAGTTTATTTGCACTTAGATTTTAATTAAAACCACCGGAGCGCCTGCTCCAGAGTTCTAATTGGCTAATTGGTGCGCATCTAATGAGGTAAACGGGTAAACGAAGGAATGCTCTGCATGCTGTTAGCATGAGACACAAACCAGCCCAATGAGAGAAGGAAGCGACAACAGATAAGAGAATAAAACGAACAAACAGGTGTTTATTATATGAAGACATATTCTGTGTGTGTGTTTGTGTGTGTGCGCGCGCGCGCATGTGTCCTTGTGTGCGTGTGTCTGTCACACACTACACCAATAGTGAAGTGCTATTCATTCGTTCCCCCATCCCACCCACAGACATTGAAGGTGAGTGTGCAAGCATGGTGAAAATGAAAGCTGTAGTACAATATCACTGAAATGAACAGATTTCACTGCTTTCGTTAAAGGGAGAAGCAAGGTCATGTTATTGGGTTCGAATCCATCGTGTGCACATGAATATATGATCTGCTCGCTGTGTCGTTGTGTGCAGATCTGAGACTAAGCAGTGTGTGCTGTGTGTGTTGCTGTGTGTCGGGGTTTTGTGTTGTGTGTGTGTGTGTGTGTGTGTGTGTGCTGCAGTCTTGAATGACATATAGTGGTGTGTGTGTGGTGTCTGTGTGTGTGCAGTCTTGAATGACTATGCTGTGTGTGTGTGTGTGTGAGTCGATGTTGTGTGTCTCTTGAATACTATAGTGTGTTGTGTGTGTTGTGTGTGCAGTCTTGAAAACTATAGTGTGGTGTTGTGTGTCGTGTGGTGTGCAGTCTTGAAGACCTAATAGTGTGTGTGTGGTGTTGTGTGTGTGTGTGTGTTGTGTAAGTGTGTGTGTGTGGTGTGTGTGTGGTGTGTGGTGTGTGTGTGTAGTGTGTCGTGGTTGTCTTGAATGTATGTGATGTGCTGTGTGGTGTGTGTGTGTGCGTTGTGTGCAGTCTTGAATGACTATAGTAGTTGTGTGTGTGTGTCTGTTGTGTGTGTGCCAGTCTTGAATGACATATAGTTCTGTGTGTGTGTGCTGTGTGTGTCTGTGTGTGTGCAGTCTTGCATGACTATAGTTGTGTGTATGTTGTGTGTGTCTGTGTGTGGTGCAGTCTGATGAACTATAGTGTTTGCGTGTTCTCTGGTGTGTGCAGCTTGAATGACTATAGTGTGTGTCTGTGATGCTCTGTGCATGTGCATGTGTGGTGATGGTCTCTTTGGCCATCTGCTCCTTCCTGGGTGGACGTGCGGAGACAAGATGAGACACCACAGGTCAGGCTGCTCTCAGCCCCGCTCCCGCCTCACCCTCGCTCTGCCCCCATGGGTAGAGAGAGGTCCAGGCAGTTCCAGGTCCCCTGCCCACGGTGGGCAGCCTTACCTGGGCAGCGCCAGCGCCACACCAGCAGAACCCCAGCAGCGACAAGACCGCCAGGACGACAGATGGTGGACGGTGACAAAGGGCAAAGATGAGCTGCTTCAGTCCACCTCACACTGAAAAGAAAAAACGATAAAACTCCACTCCAACTTTGTCAGGCTGTCCTGTTCCTCTGTAGTTCAAAATGTTCACCCTCGGCTCTGCTTCACCCCGGCTACCGCCCCGTAGCACTCACTCTCGTCATCATGAAGTTTTGAGAGAATAGTCAAGACCATATCCCTCCACCCTACCTGACACCCTAGACACCACTCCAATTTGCTTACCGACCCAATAGGCCACAGACGACGCAATCGCAACCACACGCACACTGCCCTAACCCATCTGGACAAGAGGAATACCTATGTGAGAATGCTTCATCGACATACAGCTCAGCATTTAACACCATAGTACCCCCAAACTCTCATCAAGCTCGAGACCCTGGGTCTCGACCCCGCCCTGTGCAACTGGGTCCTGACTCTGACGGCGCCGCCCCCAGGGTGTGAGGGTTTAACAACATCTCACCCCACTGATCCTCAACACTGGGCCCACACGGGTGCGTTCTGAGCCCTCTCCTGTACTCCCTGTTCACCCACGACTGCGTGGCCATGCACGCCTCCAACTCAATCATCAAGTTGCGGACGACATTACAGTGGTAAGCTTGATTACCAACAACGACGAGCGGCCTACAGGGAGGAGTGAGGGCACTTGGAGTTGGTTTCAGGAAGATAACCTCACACTCAACGTCAACAAAACAAAGGAGATGATTGTGGACTTCAGGAACAGCCAGAGGAGCACCCCCCTATCCACATCGACGGGACAGTAGTGGAGAAGTGTAAAGTTTTAAGTCTTGGTGTACACATCACGGACAAACTGAATTGGTCCACCCACACAGACAGCGTGGTGAAGAAGCGCAGCAGCGCGCCTTCAACCCAGGAGGCTGAAGAAATTCGGCTTGTCACCAAAAGCACTCACAAACTTCTACAGAATGCACAATCGAGAGCATCCTGTCGGGCTGTATCCACCGCCTGGTACGGCAACTTCTCGCCAACCGTAAGGCTCTGCAGAGTAGTGAGGTCTGCACAACGCGTCACCGGGGCAAACTACCTGGCCTCCAGACACCTACACCACACCGATGTCACAGAAGGCCATAAAGATCATCAAGACAACAACCACCCGAGCCACTGCCTTTCACCCGCTATCATCCAGAAGGCGGCGAGGTCAGTACAGGTGCATCAAAAGCAGGACCGAGAGACTGAAAAACAGCTTCTATCTCAAGGCCATCAGACTGTTAAACAGCCACCACAACATTTAGTGGCCGCTGCCAACATACTGACTCAACTCCAGCCACTTTAATAAGGAATTGATGGAAATTATGTAAAAATGTATCACTAGCCACTTTAAACAATGCACGTTAATATAATGTTTACATACCCTACATTACTCATCTCATATGTATATGTATATACTGTACTCTATATCATCTACTGCATCTTGCCATCTTTATGTAAACATGTATCACTAGCCACTTTAAAACCATGCATTTATGTTTACATCCCTACATTACTCATCTCATATGTATTAGACTGTACCATACCATCTACTGCATCTTGCCTATGCCGTTCTGTACCATCACTTTCATATATCTTTAGTACATATCTTTATCCCTTTACACTTTTGTGTATGAGGAGTAGTTGTGGAATTGTTAGGTTAGATTACTTGTTGGTTATTACTGCATTGTCGGAACTAGAAAGACAAGCATTTCGCTACACTCGCATTAACATCTGCTAACCATGTGTATGTGACAAATAAAAATTTGAATTTGATTTTGATTTGAATTTAATATCCTCTTACTATACATGTAGCTCTCAGTCTTTAACAGAGAGTAATCTGTCCTGGTCAAGGAAAACATACATATACATGCTATGATACGTGGAGGTACTGTGAGTGGACACACACACCTGATGTTAACAGACAAAGAGATTCTAGCCAACACCAGTGTGTCATTGACTGCAGCGAGTGACTACAGCAGAACACCATTAAAGAACGATTCAAAACGTAGCGCTGAAGGTCTGCGTCTACGCGCAATTTACATTTAAAGGCAATGTTCCGGCATTTGCGGAGACTGCATTCACGGTAAACAACGCTATGTCGGCTCAATCGGAAATGACCTCTACATGTCGATCAGCGTACAATGCGGGATCTTCAGCGGTACGGATTGATTCGAGCCCTAGATCAGTCTTGCGATACGGCAGCCCTGGACCTGGTACTTACACCGTGGTCTTCTCTCTCTCTCTCTCTCTCTCTCTCTCTCTCTGCTCGTCGCTCTCTCTCTCTCCTCTCTCTCTCTCTCTCTCTCTCTCTCCTCTCTCTTCTCTCTCTCTCCTTCTCGTCTCTTCTCTCTCTCTCTTATCTTCTGCTCTCTCTTCTTCTCTCTTTCTCTCTCTCTCTTCCTCTCTCTCTCTCTCCTCTCTCTCTCTCTCTCTTTCTCCTCTCTCCTTCCTTCTCTCTCTCTTCTCTCTCTCTTCTCTTCTTCTCTCGTCTCTCTCTGTCTCTGTCTCTTCTCTCCTCTCTCTCTTCTCCTCTTCGTCTCTTCTCTTTCTCTCCTCTCTTTCTCTTCTTCTCTTTTCTCTATTTCTCTGTCTCTCTCTCTCCTCTCTCTCTCTCTGTCTCTATCTTCTCTCTCTCTGTCTCTGTCTCTCTCTTCTCTCTCTCTCTCTCCTCTCTCTCTCTCTCTTCTCTCTCTTCTCTCTCTCTCCTCTCTCCTCTCTCTTCTCTCTCTCTCTCGTCTTGTCTCCTCTCTTTCTCTCTCTCTCGTTCTTCTTTCTCTCTCCTATTTTCTCTATTTCTCTCTCGCTCTCTCTCTCTCTGTCTCCTCTATCTCTTTCAATCAATTCATTTAAGGGCTTAATTGGCATGGAAAACAATGATTTACATGCCAAAGCAAGTGAACTAGATAATAAACAAAGGTGAAAGAAACATAAAAAATTAACAGTAAACATTACACTCACAGAAGTTCCAAAAGAATAAAGACATTTCAAATGTCATATTATGTATATATACAGTGTTGTAATGATATTCAAATAGTTTAAGTACAAAAGGGAAAATAAATAAACTTAAATAAGGGTTGTATTTACAGTGGTTTTTGTTCTTCACTGGTTGCCCTTTTCTTGTGGCAACAGGTCACAAACATTGCTGCTGTGATTGCACACTGTGGTATTTCCTCGAATAGATATGGGGGTTTATCCAAATTTGATTGTTTTTTTCAATTCTTTGTGTGTTTGTGTAATCTGAGGAAAATATGTGTCTCTAATATGGTCATACATTTGGCAGGAGGTTAGGAAGTGCAGCTCAGTTTCCACCTCATTTTGTGGGCAGATTGCACATAGCCTGTCTTATCTTGAGAGCCAGGTCTGCTTATGGTGGCCTTTTTCAATAGCAAGGCTATGCTCACTGAGTCTGTACATAGTCAAAGCTTTCATAATTTTGGTTCAGTCACAGTGGTCAGGTATTCTGCCATTGTGGACTCTGTTTAGGGCCAAATAGCATTCTAGTTTGCTCTGMTTTTTTGTTAATTCTTTCCAATGTGTCAAGTAATTATCTTTTTGTTTCTCATGATTTGGTTGGGTCTAATTGTGTTGCTGTCCTGGGTATCTATGGGGTCTATTTGTGTTTATGAACAGAGCCCCAGGACCAGCTTGCTTAGGGGGCTCTTCTCCAGCTTAATTTCTCTGTAGGTGATGGCTTTGCTATGGAAGGTTGGGAATRYCTTCCTTTTAGGTGGTTGTAGAATTTAATGTCTCTCTCTCTCTTTCTCTCTGTCTCTCTCTGATCTTATCAGGGTTGAAGTGGGCCTCTGTTATCTTATCAGGGTTGAAGTGGCTGGCCCACCACATGAGAGACTGTCAGGGAGATGCACTCTCCACTCCCCCGATGGCAGAAAGATGGTTTTATCTGCCACAGCTCCCTGTCGAGACAGCGCCAACGGTGTGTGTGTGTGTGTGTATGCACTTTGTGTGTGTGTTGAATCAACCTACACACATCTCTGCTCAACACCAGGACAGTACAGTACAGGACAACAATGTATAGTAACATCGACCTCCCTGCCATGGCAGCATAAAAACAGTAGCATTGTGGATAAAACTATAATGTTAAAGCAGTCTAGTGTCACTYAGAATATGATACAGCTGTTTCTAACTGGGTTAGCTTGGACCAGGCAGTGTTTATGTGAAGTTGATTTTTATGGAGATATGTTGAGTGAGTTCACCTCTGTTTATGCAGCGCTGATCGTCTCTGGGAAAGCAGGAGGGAGAGTGTGAGTGTGTTTGTGTGTGTGTGTGTCAGAGAGTGCTGCTTGATATTTTCATGCCAGCGACTGCCTCCCAGATGATGGCTCCCCCATGGCCCATGACTGCACTAAACAGAGAGAGGAGAGGAGGAGAGAGAAATGTAGAGATAGAGAGATGGAGGGAAGAAGAGAGATGGTGAGATGGTGAGAGAGGGAGAGAGGGATAATGGATGAGATGAGCTAAAAGGCGCCCATTGCAGCTGGACAGATACTCTGTGCTCAACTACGTAAATGTGTTACGTGCACATTTTAATAATTAAATGAATTATATTTTATGTTCCTCATCCCTTTGTCTTAATCTCATTGTCATGATTGTTAAGAATCTAATTACTTCACTCTTTGTGATGTCATGTATCGAAAATGCTTTTAGCAATAAACAAAATGCTCCATGTTGATTGGCTGGATGGCAGGAATGTGTTGCCCAGCTAGCCTGCTGTAGGCCTGTTGGGATGTTAGTAGGAGCTAGCTAGCCTGCTGTAGGCCTGTTGGGATGTTAGTAGGAGCTAGCTAGCATGCTGTAGACCTGTTGGGATGTTAGTAGGAGCTAGCTAGCCTGCTGTAGGCCTGTTGGGATGTTAGTAGGAGCTAGCTAGCCTGCTGTAGGCCTGTTGGGATGTTAGTAAGGAAGCTTAGCTACATGCTTATTAGTACCCTGTGGAAATGTAGTGGGAGCTAAGCTAGCCTGCTATAGACTGTTGGGATGTTAGTAGAGCTTAGCTAGCCTGCCTAGTAGACCTTTTGGGATGTTAGTGGGAGCGAGCTAGCATGCTAATGACTGTTGGATGTTAGTAGGAGCTAGCTAGCCTGCTATAACCTGTTGGGATGTTAGTGGGAGCTAGCCAGCATGCTTATAGACCTGTTGGGATGTTAGTGGGAGCTAGCTAGCATGCTATTGACCGGTTGGGAGTTTAGGAGCTAGCTAGCCTGCTATAGACCTGTTGGGATGTTAGTAGGAGCTAGCTAGCATGCTGTAGGCCTGTTGGGATGTTAGTGGGAGCTAGCCAGCATGCTATAGACCTGTTGGGGATGTTAGTGGAAGCTAGCTAGCATGCTATAGACCTGTTGTTGGATGTTAGTGGAGCTAGCTAGCCTGCTATAGACCTGTTGGGATGTTAGTAGGAGCTAGCTAGCCTGCTATATGACGTGTTGCGATGTTAGTGGAGCTAGCTAGCCTGCTGTAGGCCTGTTGGGATGTTAGTAAGGAGCTAGCTAGCATGCTATAGACCTGTTGGGATGTTAGTAGGAGCTAGCTTAGCCTGCTATAGACCTGTTGGGATGTTAGTGGAGGCGAGCAGCATGCTATAGACCTGTTTGGGATGTTAGTGGGAGCGGGCTAGCCTGCTATAGACCTGTTGGGATGTTAGTAGGACGAGCTAGCTGCATAGACCGGTTGGGATGTTAGTAGGAGCTAGCTAGCCTGCTATAGACCTGTTGGGATGTTAGTAGGAGCTAGCTAGCATGCATATGCCGGTTGGGATGTTAATAGGAGCTAGATTAGCCTGCTATAACCTGTTGGGATGTTAGTAAGAGCGAGCTAGCATCTATAGACCTGTTGGGATGTTAGTAGAGCAGAGCTTGCCTGCTATAAGACTTGTTGGGATGTTAGTAGGAGCGAGCTAGCATGCTATAGACCTGTTGGGATGTTGGTGGAGCTAGCTAGCCTGCTATAGACCTGTTGGGATGTTAGTGGGAGCTAGCTAGCCTGCTCTAGACTCTGTGGGATGTTAGTGGGAGCTAGCTAGCCTGCTATAGACCTGTTGGGATAGTTAGTAGGAGGAGCTAGCATGCTATAGACCTGTTGGATGTTAGTAGGAGCTAGCTAGCCTGCTATAGACCTGTTGGGATGTTAGTGGGAGCTAGCTAGCCTGCTATAGACCTGTTGGATGTTAGTGGGAGATAACTAGCCTGCTATAGACCTGTTGGGATGTTAGTGGAGCAAGCTAGCCGCTATAGACTGTTGGGATGTTAGTGGGAGCTAGCTAGCCTGCTATAGACCTGTTGGGATGTTAGTGGGAGCTAGCTAGCCTGCTATAGACCGGTTGGGATGTTAGTAGGAGCTAGCTAGCTGCTATAGACCTGTTGGGATGTTAGTGGAAGCTAGCTAGCCTGCTATAGACCTGTTGATGTTAGTGGGAGATAGCTACCTGCTATAGACCTGTTGGGATGTTTAGGGAGCAAGCTAGCCTGCTATAGACCTGTTGGGATGTTAGTGGGAGCTAGCTAGCCTGCTATATACCTGTTGGGATGTTAGTGGGAGCTAGCTAGCATGCTATAGACCTGTTGGGATGTTAGTAGGAGCGAGCTAGCCTGCTATAGACCTGTTGGGATGTTAGTGGAAGCTAGCTAGCATGCTATAGACCTGTTGGGATGTTAGTAGAAGCTAGCTGTTACACATGTTTGTGTGCATAAATATAATTTCTCCTTCTTCACTGCTCACCCTACAGTATACTCCGCAGCGTCAATACATGTTAAATGCGATAACTGTTTATTCTGGTGCCTGGCTGAAAGCGGCCATCTTTTATTTATGGAACCTGTTTGTGCATGCAATAAGTGTGGACATGAGAGGTGTGGGACACTTAAACTGCGGATATGAGAGGTGTGGGACACTTAAACTGTGGACATGAGAGGTGTGGGACACTTAAAAAGTATTGAAAGTATTCAGACCCTTTGACATTTTCCATGTTTCGTTACGTTACAGCTTTATTCTAAAATGGATTTTAAAAATAATAATTCTCATCAATCTGCACATAATACCCCATAATGTCAAAAGAAAAACTTGTTTTCAGAATTTTTGGAAATGTATAAAAAAAAAATATATATATATATAGTATTTACATAAGTATTCAGACCGTTTGATCTAGACTCGAGATTGAACTCAGGTGCATCCTGTTTCCATTGAACATCCTTGAGATGTTTCGACAACTTGATTGGAGCTTGGAAAGGCACACACACACCTGTCTATATAAGGTCCCACAGTTGACAGTGCATGTCAGAGCAAAAACCAAGCCATGAGGTCYAAGAAATTGTCCGTAGAGCTCCGAGACAGGATTGTGTCGAGGCACAGATCTGGGGAAGTGTTCCAAACAATTTCTGCAGCATTGAAGGTCCKCAAGAACACAGTGGCCTCCATCATTCTTAAATGGAAGAAMTTCGGAACCACCAAGACTCTTCCTAGAGCTGGCCGCCCGGCCAAACTGACCAARCTAGGGAGAAGGGCCTTAGACAGGGAGGTGACCGAGAACCTGATGCCCACTCTGACAGAGCTCCAGTTCCTCTGTGGAGATGGGAGAACCTCCCAGAAGGACAGCCATCTCAGCAGCACTCCACCAATCAGGCCTTTATGGTAGAGTGCCAGACGGAAGCCACTGTTCAGAAAAATGCACATGACAGCCCACTTGTAGTTTGCCAAAAGGCACCTAAAACAAGATTTTCTAGTCTGATGAAACCAAGATTGAACTCTTTGGCCTAAATGCCAAGCGTCATATCTGGAAGAAACCTGGTACCATCCCTACGGTGAAGCATGGTGGTGGCAGCATCATGCTGTGGGGATGTTTTTCAGCAACAGAGACTGGGAGACTAGTCAGGATCGAGGGAAAGATTAACGGAGCAAAGTACAAGTACCAGAGCGCTCAGGACCTCAGACTGGGGCGATGGTTCACCTTCCAACAGGACAACAACCCTAAGCACACAGCCAAGACAATTCAGAAGTGGCTTCGGGACAAGTCTCTGAATGTCCTTGACTGGCCCAGCCAGAACCCGGACTTGAACCCGATCAAACATCTCTGGAGAGACCTGAAAATAGCTGTGCAGCAAGGGTCCCCATCCAACATGACAGAGCTTGAAATGATCTGCAGAAAAGAATGGGGGAAACTCCCAAAATACAGGTGTGCCAAGCTTATAGCGTCATACCCAAGAAGACTCGAGGCTATAATCGCTGCCAAAGGTGCTTCAACAAAGTACTGGGGTCTGAATACTTATATAWATGTGATATTTCAGATATTAGTTTTTATTTTATTTGCAACAAATTCAAAAAAMGTGTTTTTTGCTTTGTCATTATGGGGTATAGATTGATGAGGGGGAAAAAACMATTTAATAAATGTTCAGGCTGTAACGTAACAAAATGTGAAAAAAATCAAGGGGTCTGAATACTTTCCGAATGCACGACATGTGCATGTCTGTGAATGTGTCTGTGTGTGTGAATGTGTCTGTGTGTGTGAATGTGTCTGTGTGTGTGCATGTGTGTGTGTGTGTGTGTGAGTCAGTGAGTTGGTTGTGATATACAGATGGGTGAAGGATGTGTACATTCTTTTCTCCTTAATTGTCTTCTCCAGTGAATGACAGTAAACATCACCTCTGACACTGTGTACAGTCAAAAATCACATTACTGTAACCAGATGCTGCTTTAGTTACTTCAGTGTATTCTCTCTCTCTCTCTCTTCTCTCTCTCTCTCTCTCTCTCTCTCTCTCTCTCTCTCTCTCTCTCTCTCTCTCTCTCTCTCTCTCTCTCTCTCTCACTCACTCACTCTTGCCTCTCGCTTTCTCTTTATCTCTTGCCCCCCCCTCTCTCGCTCTCTCACTCCTACATCCAACCTGTCAATTGGTACATGGTAAGTCTCCAGTGTCCCCGACCGCCTCCAGAAATATTCCACTTCCATTTGTCATCTTATAATATGGTGACATCAGCGCTTCTGTCCCGCCGCTGTGCCACAGAAAGAGATTCTCAGTCCAAGCCCTTCATGAGGTCACTACAGCGACTTTCCTTATGGAATAGGTTAGGTAGGTTAGGTCTTAGGAACATGATTAGACATTACCACATCCACACTCCATCCCCAGTGTGCAGCAGCAACCGTGTCAAGGTGTCAAGCCTTGATGAGTGCACAGGTGTGGGCAATTGGGAGGATTGTCAATCCTTTAGAGAAAGGTTGCCAAAGACCCTCTCGGCCTGCCGGTCTGTGTTTGGTTTTAGTTAACCTCTTTTGTTTTTTGAGTTTCTTTTTGTAAATATGTATTTTCTGGATGGAGCTGGGTTAGCTGTTCCATAGGGGTCAGGTTGAAGTTGGCCCTGGATCTATTTACTGTCTCCTGGGCACATACAAGCCTATCTTTACAGGTGTACTCTCTTAATTTGATCACTATGTGCAGCAGGAAATGCAAACTTGTAGTGTATGCAAGGTTTAAAAAGGCTTCTAAAGTTTGTAACGTCTACCTAAAAATGTCASACTTGATTTGCGCTAACGAAAAATGAATCAATGAATTACTAGCCACATAATTCTCACATTTCTTGTTGCTGCAGGGTTATTTTCCTGCTGTAAGAAACTGATCAAATGAAGATAGCACACCTGTATATGCAGAAGATAACATTTACAGGTGGTGAGTAGAGGAAGTCCTAGATTCAATCTGTAGTGCCGAAGAGCCACACTATAGCATTAATGGAATTTAAAGGTCATTTCCAATTGAACCGACGTGTACAGCGTTAACTGTGAATGCAGTCTCCACGAATGCGGGAACATTGCCTTTAAATGTCAATCACCCTATAGAGCAGATCGTCCGTGTTAAATCATGTGAAACCATGTGTTTTTGGAACACTTCACACGTGATCATATTTCACATTAACTTTTGATGTGGATTTTCACATGTGAATGTTTTTCACATAAGATTTCACAGGTGATACCCTGCAAACAAAAGTGAGTTTTTAGGAAACACACTGTGCTTTTAACATAAGGTGTTTTCAACGTTCATATTTTACATACATGATTACGTTGTGTATGTTTATTTCTACAGTAATTATTATTCAACGTGTCTTCACCTGGGATTTGATCTCTCAACCTCTTGGTTCACGGCATTCCGATCTTCCTGCTACGCCACCATCTGATTTCACCTGTATTTCTACACTTTGGACATAAGTAAAGTAAATCTCAGCTTTGTTAAAAATACACTCTTATATTTCTCATAGTGATACAGGAGTAACATTAAAACAGAATAATACATTAGAAAACTATACAGAAAACCCCAAGTATTGCTCCATGAGCCTGGTTCAAACTGTTACTGCTTGGTCTGCGCCCCTCTCCATAACACATTTTTTATATTATCAGCTGTTACTAATGCTCCTCAGGAACAACTACATGGCRGTGACAGCGTTTACAGATGAAGCAAATGAAGGTAAACGAAACAATGTAATGATAAACCAACTGAAGGGAAACCAACAGTAAATTGACAGTTGAATATGTGTAGTTATTCGGCCTACTGACAGTCGAATATTTAAAATGATAAGAATCGGAGACAGAGAAAGATGAGGTAGCCTATAATTAAAACATTTGAGAGTTCCCATCCCTGCAAGTTAAAAGACTGTACAATTAAAATCTGCATAATGGCATAGCATTTCATAGACTTTACTGTGGGAAAGTTGATATGTTTATATGCTTCTGTTTGCTGCCGTTTGACTGGTTTCACATTTGTCTCCAGCGATTATAAGGTAAAATATATCTAAAACAAATATTATTTATATTTACAATTCCCTTATCCAAATGGATTACTCATTTACCGACCTGTTATCAATAGCTCTTATCAAGTTGTAAATTACAGTGCATGGAGAATGGAGTTATTTTTCAGAAAAACATTAAGTAAATGCTTTCTCCACTTGGAATCGGTAGGTTCGCTAGACTTTATTCATAGTTTCCACGCACGAAAAGGTGGTGGAATTATGAGGGAATTAAATCAAGGTCAGAATAAGGCTTCTCTGTAGACACACATCCGTCACACCTTCATTTCTTAGATCCCAAAACGAATAGCAGGCGAATAGCATACTATTATCATGTTTAGGTTCAATGTCTGAATATGCATGAAGAGAAAAGTGCATAAAAAGGAATTATGTTTCACTTGTGAGGAGACCTGGTTAAATAACATGTTTTGTGAATTGCTGAAAAACTTTCACATTTGAAAATTGAATTTGCACTTTCACATGTGAAAACTGTCATGTGAAAATCTAACTCGCACATGTGAAATTGCATTTTCACATTTGCATCCCCATGTCACATTTATTTCACATGATATCATGTTTTCACATGTGTAGTTTAATGTTATGACATGTTGCTTTTACATGTTGTCACGTTATCACATTAACTTCACATACTGTAAGATCACAAGATCACACGTGATCACATGAGATTCATGTGGTTTTTCTGTAAGGGAGTTAGTCACAAACACACACCAATGTTTGATTCTCTTCTTTACACAATCTCCTCCCTCCCTCCCTTTCCTCCCTCCCTTTCATCC
The DNA here is from genome assembly GCF_002910315.2 of Salvelinus sp. IW2-2015. Taxonomy (NCBI): domain Eukaryota; kingdom Metazoa; phylum Chordata; class Actinopteri; order Salmoniformes; family Salmonidae; genus Salvelinus; species Salvelinus sp. IW2-2015. The sequence continues at coordinate 36,608,892 of NC_036854.1, forward strand.
CTCCCCTTCCTGCTCCCTCCCTATAAAATAACCTCCCTTCCCTCTTTTCCCCCTCTCCTCTCCTCCCTACCTCTCTGCCCTCCCTATACAACAATAGCTCTCCACACCGTGAGGCCAAACACTCAAAGGCACTCCGGTCGGCACTGTACGATGATGAGCTAATAAATTAAGCTCAATTAATTACAATGTTTAGCATAATTCCAGAGTTTAACGAAGGTCTTTGTATCAGTGTGTATCCCCCGCAATTACTCAACACCATGAGCATGGATTATACAAATGAGGCAATTAAGAAGCTGTCAGATTCCTGGGAAAGAACCTTCCTCTCAGAGAGACACACTCTTCTCTCTCTAACCCATTACTCTCATCTCACTAGGTCTTAGGCTAGGCTACTCCTCTTTAAGACTTCATAGGAGTCATGTTAAAGCCGGTGCCCGGGTCCTGTCTAGCTGTCAGCACAGGAAACAGCAGGGCGAGCTGTGGGTGACGTGGAGAGGTTAGAGGTTAGCTGTGTGTCTTTCTGTGGTAGCAGATTCACCTCATCAAAACATTACAAAGAGAGAGAGAGAGAGAGAGAGAGAGAAAAAGAGAGACATAGAGAGAGAGAGCGAGAGAGAGAGAGATGTGCGGACGGAGTGTCCTCCCACTGTTGAGGCAGGTTAACCTGATTAAATGTGGCTTTTTAGAGTTTGTTCCTGCACACACAAGCACACATACGCACACACACACACTTGGTGCTAACTGCCAGAGCAGAGCAGAGAGCATGGCTGTTTTCCAGGAGAGGGCCAGGGCTGGGGAGAGGGGAGCACATTAGCCTAATAAGGGCCATCTGGTGGCCATTCATTAACTTGACCATCCTTGAAGTCCCCGACCTGATATGTCATTTTTCACTTTGCAGAGAAATACGTTAGCTGACAAGACGAACTTGAGCCAAATTACAGAAGATAGAAGACAAGGCAAGGAGGAAGAGGAGAAAGAAGGGAGAGAGAGAGAGAAAGAGGGGAGAGAGAACGGGTGGGTGGAAGAGATTACTGGAAGAGATAGTCAGTGAGAGCGAGAGAGAGAGAGAGAGAGAGAATGAGGGGAGAGACAGCGAGCGAGAGAGAGAGAGAGAGAGAAATAGAGAAAGAAAGACTGACACGGAAGGAGAGAGCGGGACTGAAGGGAGAAAGGGAAGTCAATTTGCTGATAGTGTATTCACAGTGGGATGATCTGGAGATGTTGATGACAGTTCATAGAGCATAAAATAAAGAGGGTTTATCGTGAGACCCAGAGTGGCAGCAGTGTGTTGGGGGTTGCCTTGGTGCAATGGGAATTACTCCACCTGGTAAATGAGTGTCAACTCAGGTTATAATGGCAGTTACCACTCCTATGTGATAGTCCCGACATGTACACACACACATGTGTATGCACGCACGCACGCACGCACGCACGCACGCACGCACGCACGCACGCACGCACGCACGCACAACAGCAGACAAAAGCACTTACAGCAAAAAAAAATAAAAACCAAAACCGCACAGGGCACAAGCAAACGCAAAGAACACGCACAGAGAGAGCACGCACAACTAAAAAAAAAAAAAAAAAAAAAAAAAACAACACACAGACACACACACAAAATCACAAACACAACACACACAACACACAGAAACTAAAAAAAAAGCACCACACACAAAAACAACACACACACACAATAAGAAAAAAGACACCACAATCAGATGTAGGATCTTAATTTGAGGCAGTTTGCTACAGTAGGAACATAATCCTGCAGCAACAGCAAATGTGAATTATTATGTGGATTATAATTATTGGACATTTTTGTAGGAGTTGATACATTTTTCATTAGGGGAAATCAAGTAAAAAAATTCTAACTTTAGAAGTTCCTTTAAAACTCACATATACATCTCCTGCTAAGCAGGAAAATTGTCAGCAAAGTAATGATTACATCCTACTGTACATCTGGGAGTTGTGGTTTTAATCTAGCTGTCTCTTCATATTCATGAACTGGGCCGCACCTCAATCCCAAACCAAACCAGACAGAAAGGTCATATGCAAATATTCCCATTATATCTAATTAGTGAGTATTTAATGTGGATAAAACAGACTCCACCTCACTGTTCCCTTCATGTGTAAATAAACATCTTAGATGATCTCTTATTTTAAAACATGCAGCTCTAAAATGGTTGATTAAGATCCTCTGATCCTCTCTTTGATCTTAGGGAGAATATTCATCATCATCATCCGAAACCTGGATCCCCTCCCCTCCCCTCTCCATAGGCCTGTTCTTCCCTCTCTCTGTCGGCATGGTAATGGATGGCTGGGCTGTAAACTGAATGAGGGACTGTTTAATATGAGGCAGAACGGAACCATAATGGACACATGAATGGCATCATAACGACAGATGAGGGATTGTTTGTAGAAGTAGTAAAAGTTAAGGAGGATAAACTGTGGGATGCGCAGGACTCGACGTCATTGTGATTTAGGCGATGCATCAAGCAAAATCACTAGGGGAAAGTGGTAAAAACAGCATATTTGTCAGCTGAAACCTGCAGCCAAATACCACTCCTGAGAGATCAGCATCAATGCAAAAATGGGAAATACTGGCATTATAAAGTATATATTATTCTCTTGTATAGGTTAAAATATAATACAAGTCTTTTTCAACCCAACTTTCATATGAAGAGTAGAAAACAAAAAACAATATATTCATATCTCCCTCTGTCACTGAACTGTGTTTGCCCAAGCTGTGCCGAGGACTTGGTGTGCAAAATGCCAAGAATAATTGTACCACTCATTCACCTGTTCTGGCCCTTGGGGACGTTTCTGTCTCTGTGCTGCATAAGATCTGTAATTACCTTCTCCTGCAGTAATGTAGGTTAGAGACTGTATCCGCTACATCAGACAAGGACAGTGTGTGTGTGTGTGTGTGTGTGTGTGTGTGTGTGTGTGTGTGTGTGTGTGTGGTGTGTTGTGTGTGTGTGTGTGTGTGGTGTGTGTGTGTGTGTGTGTGTGTGTGTGTGTGTGTGTGTGTGTGTGTGTGTGTGTGTGTGTGTGTGTGTGTGTGGTGTGTGTGTGTGTGTGTGTGTGTGTGTGTGTGTGTGTGTGTGTGTGTTTGGTGTGATGTGTGTGTGTTGTGTGTGTGTTGTGTTGTGTGATGCAATGTGTGTGTGATGTGTGTGTGCAAGTGTGGGTGTGTGCGTGTGTGACAAGAACAGGGGAGACTTTTAGGCCATTCAAAGGCGGTTCCAGGAAACAGAAACTTATAATCAAAACTTGTCTTCCACCATTGCCATGGTCCTTTAGATAAGATGTTTAAAAATTGTTAAATTGATGAAAATAGGCCACAGACTTTTTGAATTGCTTCATAAATGAAACAAACCGGTCCAAACATAGGCTCTTTCCAAGCCCTGGAGCGTGCCCACACAAACAATGACCAAGCCAAGATACTGAAACCGGCGCCATGGTTATCCACCATATCATATCATTCTCCATCAACGATCAAGAGACACCGGCCAAGTCCAGCACCATGGAGAGCCAGCCATGGAGAAGCCAGCACCATGGAGAGCCCCCCAGACCACGGAGAGCCAGCACCACGGAGAGCCAGCACCACGGAGAGCCAGCACCACGGAGAGCCAGCACCACGGAGAGCCAGCACCACGGAGAGCCAGCACCACTGTATTATGTTTTGATGTTGTACAACCATCATCCTATCCTCCTCTGTTATCTGTGTAACCAGCATAGTAGTTAGGTCTACTGTGGAGACTAACTACAGTATGTTTATGTTATTTATTTACCACTCCAAAAATAAGTTCCCTTGTGTAAAAAATCGAGTTATTCTTTTCTATTATCTGTTAAAAAAAAGTTATTCTGACTGGTTGCCTGGTTGTGTGTTCGTAGAGATAGTCTGGACTGGAGCAACAATGCAGATGGCGTGTTGTCCTTATTTACCCTTATTAAAACTGTAGGGGCTGCCAATGACTGAGTTGTGAGAGGAGGGAGACAGACACACACACACTCTCTCTCTCTCTTTTGTTCTAGGGAGAAATACCCAGGAATGTTGCGCTAATGATGTTGCTGATGACCATCTCTGCCCTCATCTGTAGTTAACACGCAGCATGGCGTATTATCCTCCACAGCCCAGCTCACCCCATTACTTCTGTCTACCATTACACGCTGATACATGCCGTACCTGAGCTACATCAAAGGGATCTTCCTGGACTTAGCCCCCAACCCACCTTTGAAGGTAAAATGCACACTAGTGAAATACTAATTCCCAATTCAAAGAGTTATTTTCCCCTTTCCCACTTCAGTTTGTGGTATAGCTTCAATTGAAAACAGCAATATAAATGTGATCTGTGAAGTGCATCACTTTGTTTACCAAGGGACAATAGGTGAAACATAAACTGAAATGTGTTTGTGTTTTTCCCATATCTGTTCAGCTATAGTATGCAGGATAGGTAGAGGACAGGCCTATTCATAAGAACAGGAGTGCTTGTCTCAACGACAGCTTTTATCATTGTTGACATGTGAGTACAAAGAGAAACCAACGACTTACATTTCTCCCCCGGTAGTTTACAATACGTCATGCTGAGAACGAAATACAGCATGTTTGTATCAACCCACCCTTTGCACCAAGTTCATTGCCAAAGTTCCAATATCAATTGAGATCCAATGTTCCCTACTTTATTTCTGCTCGACACTTGTCACCAGTCATTACAGAGCCAGGAAGACCAACAAATTTGTTTATTTAAAAATCAACAAACACAAGGATATTGAATATGTTCTCGTAATTAGTTGAACTATTTACTACTGTACAATCTGTATGAATAGACTTGCTGAATTAGCCAATTACTCTGAAATGAGGAACACGTTGAGAGACAGTTTGACAGCTGTTTTTCACTAAACCCTGCGATGATGGCCTTAACTGGAAGTCTACAGACACGACTCTTGACAAAATTAGATGTCTAGATGCCTAGAACCAAAGTAAGTGACATTTGAAATAAGTGTTTTAGGAACTATTTGACTGCCAAGGCAGACAAGTGTTCATACAAACACTGCACTCCTCCTCATCACTGAGAATTGAAACTGCTAGACTTAAAGGAGAAACTCATCAGTTAAATCCTCTTAAATGTGAAGTCGCCATATTTAGGGGGACTTTATGAGAATGGTAGCCCCTAACTGCAAAAGCAGGGTGTCAGCAAAAAGCTGAGTATCTTGGCTATTTATCTGTGCCTTAAAATCTTTGGTGTGACTTACTACTATATATGGGCATACGGATGAGTAAGGGCAGGCTGAGCCGATGACCGCAAGATACCTACATTCTGGTTAGCGTTGTGAAGCATTAACAAAATAAACACGGAATACGTTAATTCACACTGAAAGCCAGGACTCCACAGATCATGAGGATGTCTTATTTGTCTGCCTGTGACCTACTGTTATTGATCACCAGCCCCGAGAGTCAAAATGTTTATTTTACACAACGTTTTCAACAAACAGCAAACATCTTACAAGGTAAGCTTTGGTCTGTGTTTGAGCTATAGCTACATGGGGGGGGGGGGGGGGGGGGAAATGAATCCTTAGGTTGGTAGGAACAAATCTAGCCTATTGCCAATGTTATCTGATGATGTATGACTTAATGGCAACATCGAATGTCCACCGAGTGACTCTTTGCACATGAAAACTATGATGAAAACACTTGGATATCCCCTGTATGTCCCCCGACACCACCACAATGTTTGAGAGAGGTTGGTGTTGTAGAAATTTAGTTTTTCATAGTGAACAATAGCTTTTAGGCATGTCCAGTGTGCAAAAACACTGCAATTACCACATTTGGACAGTTTGGAGAAGTTGAAAGGACACTTGAATCCACCCTGGATACCCCATAACACCACCGCAATGTTTGATTGAGATTGATATGGTAGAAATTGTGTTTTTAGACTGATCAAATAGCATTTAGGGATTGCAAATATGTAATATATAATAATTTACAGACATATGCCACTTTGGAGAGGTGTTAGGGAGACTTGGAAACGCCCCGTGACCACACCTGACACCATTGCCCATTTCTAGTTGTTAGGTCTATCAATCCCATTCTTTTCTGATATTGTTCACATGTTGTGGAAGCCATCTGATGTGTTCCCAGCTCTAATTCACTTATAGCTTGTCAATGAAAGATTACTTTCAAAATTAAACAATACAAAAAGCGGTTATTTTGTGTGTGCTTGATCTTGTGTATTCCTCCTATCGATCTCCTGATAATTTCCTCATAATCCTCCAGATGTCTCCTTTCCAAATAGACCAAGTTGTGGCATGTCAGAATCATGTAATTACACATGAATAGCAGTTACTTTTGGGTATGTCTATTTAGGTGGAAATCTAAGAGGTTATTTAAAGAGACAAGCATTTTTCTAAAAGAGTAAAATGTCATGATAAGGTACTTTGTCACCACATAATAAACTTCAACACAACAAACCGATTGACTTTCCAACAGATAGATAGCATAGGCCCTGCTCTGGTGTATCATCTGCTTACATTGTTTCAGGCCCAAGTTTGCTCAGTATATCGACGGTATCGGGTTGTTGACTCTCTGGTTGAGTACACATCTGGGCGACCTGATAAACAGGGCACAGGTACCCTGGCAACAGCGGAACCCGAGAAACGGGCGTGTGGCAACAGCGGAACGTGGTCCGTATGTACTCAGGTTGACAGGGCTCCGTAGACACTGCTGGGTAAAGATCGAAGGAAAAACAGAGGAGGCATGCACTAGTTTACCTCATTTACACKGCCAATGGAAACCATTGAAACGTTCTGGTTATTTTTTGTCACTTGTGAATCATTTTATAATGCATTTAGTAAACCTTATCTTACTGTTGGATTAACTTGTAAAAAAACGTTCACCTTTATCACAATAATAACCTCTTTACCGCGTTCTAGACTGTCTGTAATGTATTGCATGCCTTTTCTCATGTGCCTAAATGCCTTTATAACCATATACAGCTATTCTGCACAATGACATGATTTCCCTTTGAAGGCAGCAGTACAAGTCCACTGTGATATCCTCTGTGATCTTCATCTTAGTTGACCCTGCAGCAACACTGTGATATCCTCTTAGTTGACCCTGCAGCAACACTGTGATATCCTCTTAGTTGACCCTGCAGCAACACTGTGATATCCTCTTAGTTGCACCACTGGCAGGCAACACTGGGAATATTCCTCTTAGTTACACCTGCAGAACCACTGGATATCCCTCTTAGTTGTACCCTGCTAGCAACACTGAGTGATATCCTTTCTTAGTTGACCCTGCAGCAACACTGTGATATCCTCTTAGTTGACCCTGCCAGCAACACGACTGGATATCCTCTAGTTGACCTAGAGCAACACTGTGATATCTCTGTAGTTTGACCCCTGCAGCAAACACGTTGATACTCGTCTAGTTATGTCTACCAGTTAATCCTCTTAGCTGATCTGCAGCAACACTGGGATATTTCCTCTTAGTTGACCGCTGCAGGCAACACAGTTGATATCCTCTTTAGCTTAAGAACCCTAGCCCAGCAACACTAGTGATATCCCTTAGTTACCCTGCAGCAACACTGTGATATCCTCTTAGTTTAACCCTGGGGCGTTCTCGCGGCTCTCCGGGTGGTTGCTGGCGGGTCATCGCCGGCTCCTCACGGGGTGTTGCTGGGTACCTCCGCGGTCTCCGTGTTGCTGGCGGGTTTCACTCCGCGGTCTATCCGTGGGTTAGCTGGAGGGTCCGCTCCGCGGATTCTTGCTGTGTTGTGCCGGGTCCTCCGCGGATCTACTGTGTTGCTGCAGGGTCTACAGGCTCTCGTGTTGTTGGGGGTCTCCGCGGCTCTCAGTGTTGCTGCGGGGTCACCTCCGCGGCTCTCCGTGTTGCTCCCGGGTCCCCTCACGCGGACTTCGTGTTGGCGGTCTCGCGGTTCAGTGTTGGCCTGGGGTTTCTCGACGGATCCCGTGTTTGCTTCGGGTCTCGCCGGCTCTCGTGTTGGCCTGCAGGGTTTCACTAGGGTCATCCGTGTTCTGCGGGTCTACGAGGTATCCACGTGTTGCTGCAGGGTAGCTCAGGATGCTCACCAGTGTTTGTGCAGGGTTATATCGGCGGATTCGTGTTGCTCCGTAGGGTCCTGAGGTATCACCAGTGTTTGCTGGCAGGGTCATAAGAGGTATCACACGTGTTGCTGCAGGTCCACGTAAGAGGATATCACAGGTGTTGCTGCTGCAGGGGTCAAACTAAGAGAGGAATATCAACAGTGTTGCTGCAGGGTTCAACTAAGATGAAGATCCGAGGAATCACAGTGGGACTTGTAACTGCTTGCTTAAAGGGAATCATGTATTGTGCAGAAATGCTTGTATATGGTTTAAGGCATTTAGGCAGCATGAGAAAAGGATGCAATACATTACAGACAGTTAGAACGCGGTAAGAGGTTATTATTGTGATAAAGGTGAACGTTTTTTTTACAAGTTAATCACAGTAAGATAAGGTTTTACTAAAGCATTATAAATGATTCATCAAGTGGACAAAAAATAACCAGAAGTTCAATGGTTTTCCATTGGCGGTGTATAATGAGGTACACTAGTGCATGCCTCTTGTTTTCCTTCGATCTTTACAGCAGTGTCTACGGAGCCTGTCACTGAGGTAAATACGGACCAGTTCGCTGTTGCCACACGGCCGTTTCTTCTCGGGTTCCGCTGTTGCCAGGGTACTGTGCCCTGTTTAATCAGGTCGGCCAGATGTGTACTTCACAGAGAGTCAACAACCCGATACCGTTCGATATACTGAGCACTTGGGCCTGAAACAATGTAAGCAGAATGATACCAGAGCAGGGGCTATGTATCTATCTGTTGGAAAGTCAAATCGGTTTGTGTGTTGAAGTTTATTATGTGGTGACAAAGTCTTATATGACATTTCCTCTTTTAGAAAATGCTTGTCTCTTTAAATCCGCTCTTAGATTTTCACCTAATAGACATACCCAAAAGTACTGCTCTTATGTGTAATTACCTGATTCTGACATGCCACAACTTGGTCTATTTGGAAAGGAGACATTGGAGGATTATGAAAGGAAATTATCAGGAGATCGATAGGAGGATACCAAGAATAAGCCACACACAAAATAACCGCTTTTTGTATTGTTTAATTTTGAAAGTAATCTTTTCATTGAACAAGCTATAAGTGATTAGAGCTGGGAAACATCAGATGGCTTCCACAATGTGAAAATATCAGAAACGAATGGGATTGATAGACCTTACAATAGTAAATGGGCAATGGTGTCAGGTGTGGTCACGGGGCGTTTTCCCCAAGTCTCCTAACACCTCTCCAAGTGGCATATGTTCTGTAAATTAATTATATATTTAATCTTTGCATCCCTAAATGTATTTGGATCAGTCTAAAAACCCATTGTTACCATATATCTTAATAAAATTGGCGGTGGTGGTTAATGGGGTATCAGGGTGGATTCGTGTCCTTTTCACTTCTCAACTGGTCAACTGTGGTAATTGCGTGTTTTTGGCAACTGGAAATCTAAGCTATTGTTCACTATGAAAACTAAATTTCTACAACACCAACCTCTTCAAACATTGTGGTGGTGTCGGGGGACATACGGGGAATATCCAAGTTGTTTTCATTCATAGTTTTTCATGTGGCAAGAAAGTCACTCGTGACTTCGATGGTTGCATTAAGTCAACATCATCAGATAACATTGGCAAATAGGCTAGATTTGTTCCTAACACCTAAAGGATTCATTTCACCCCCATTGTAGCTATAGCTAAACACAGACCAAAGCTTACCTTGTAAAGATGTTTTGCTGTTTGGTTGCAAACGGTTGTGTAATAACAATTTTGACTCTGGGGCTGGGTTGGATCAATAAGTAGGGTCACCAGGCAGACAATAGAATCTCATGAATCTGTGGAGTCCTGGCTTTCAAGTGTGATTAACGTATTCCGTGTTTATTTTGTTAATGGCTTCACAACGCTTAACCAGAAGTAGGTTTATCTTGCGGTCATCGGTCAGCTGCCCTTACTCATCCGTATGCCATATATAGTAAAGTAAGATCACACAAGATTTTTAAGGGCATTATCAGAATAAATAGCCCCCCCCCAGGAATAACTCAGCTTTTTGCTGGACACCCTGCTTTTTGCAGTTAGGGGCTACAATTCTCATAAAAGTTCCCCCTAATATGGCGACTTCACATTTAAGAGGATTTAAACTGATGAGTTTTCTCCTTTAAGTCTAGCAGTTTCAATTCTCAGTGATGAGGAGGAGTGCAGTGTTTGTATGAACACTTGTCTGCCTTGGCAGTCCAAATAGTTTTCTAAACACTTATTTCAATGTCACTTACTTTGGTTCAGGCCATCTAGAATTATTTTGTCAGAGTCGTGTCTTAGACTTCCAGTTAAGGCCATCATCGCAGGGTTTAGTGAAAAACAGCTGTCAAACTGTCTCATACGTGTTCCTCATTTCAGAGTAATTGGCTAATTCAGCAAGTCTATCATACAGATTGTACAGTAGTATAGTTCAACTATATTACGAGAAAATTTCCATATCCTTGTGTTGTTGATTTTTAAATAACAATTTTGTTGGTCTTCCCTGGCTCTGTAATGATGGTGACAAGTGTCGAGCAGAAATACAGTAGGGGAATTGATTCAATTGATATTGGAACTTTGGCAATGGAATTGGTGCAAAGGGTGGGTTGAATACAAACACTGCCTGTATTTCGTTCTCAGCTGACGTATTGTAACTACTCGGGGGAGAAAGTGTCGTTTGGTTTCTTTTTGTACTCAAATGTAACAATGATAAAAGCTGTCGTTGAGAACAAGCACTCCTGTTTCTTATTGAAATAAGGGCCTGTCTCTACTATCCTGCATACTATAGCTGAAGATGGAACACAAAACACATTTTCACAGTTTTGTTTCACCTCTTGTGCTTGGTAAACAAAAGTGATGCACTTACAAGATCACATTTATATTGCTGTTTTCAATTGAAGCTATACCACAACTGAAGTGGGAAGGGTGAAATAACTCTTTGAATTGGGAATTTAGTATTTACTAGTGTGCATTTTACCTTCACAGGTGGGTTGGGGCTACGTCCAGGAAGATCCCTTTGATGTAGCTCAGGGTAACGGATTATCAGCGTGTAATGGTAACAGAAGTATGGGGTGGAGCTGGCGCTTGTGGAAGAGATAATACGCTCGCTGCGTGTTAACTGTACGAATGAGGGAGAGATGGTATCAAGCCCATCATAGCGCACATTCCGGGTATTTCTCGCTAGAAGCAAAGAGAGAGAGAAGAGTGTGTTGTGGTGCTGTCTCCCTCCTCTCACAAGTGCCACTCAGTCATTGGCAGCCCTACATTTTAATGGAAGAAGGGATAGATAAGAGACAGAACGAACGCTCCATCTTGCATTGTTGCTCCAGTCGCAAACTATCTTCTAGAACCACAACAGGCAACCAGTAGATATATTTTTTTTAACAGATAATAGAAAAGAAATAACTCGGATTTTTTACACAAGGGAACTTATTTTTGGAGTGGTATAAAATAACATAAAACATACTGTGTTAGTCCCTCCAAGTAGACCTAACTACTATGCTGGTTACACAGATAACAGAGGAGGAATAGGAATGATGGTGTACAACATCAAAACTATAAAGTGGTGCTGGCTCTCCGTGGTGCTGGCTCTCGTGGTGCTGCTCTCCGTTGGTGCTGGCTCTCCGTGGTGCTGGTCCTCCGTGGTGCTGGCTCTCGTGGTGTTGGCTTCTGCCCGTGGTTGCTGGCTCTCTGTGGTGTGGGGGCTTTTTTCCCGTTTGGGGGGGGGTTTTTGCTTTGGCCTCTTTTTTTTTTTTCGTGGTGCTGGTTTCCGTGGTGGCTGGCTCTCCGTGGTGTTGGTCTCGTGGTGCTGGCTCTCCGTGGGTGCTGGCTCTCCATGGTGCTCGGCTCTCATGGTGCTGGCTCTCCATGGTGGTGGCTGGCCGGTGTCATCTGATCGTTGATGAGAATGATATGATATGGTGGATAACATGGCAGCCGGTTCAGTATCTGGCTTGGTCATTTGTTGTGTGGTGCACGCTCCAGGGCTTGGAAAGAGCTATGTTTTTTGGCTGGTTTGTGTCATTTTATGAGCAATTCAAAAAGTCTGTG
>NC_036854.1:36621063-36679556 GCF_002910315.2 Salvelinus sp. IW2-2015
TGCAGCAACACCTGTGGATATCCTCTTAAGTTGACCTCTGCCAGCCTGAATACTCAGACTGCAGACCGGATATCCTCTTAGTTGACCCTGTAAGCACACTGTGATATCCTCTTAGTTGAACCCTGCAGCAACAAACTGTGTACCTAGTTAAAATGCAGGCACGCGTCACTTAGTCTGACCCTGCAGCAACACAGTTGGATATCCTCTTAGTTGACCCTGGCAGGCAACACGTGGAAATTCCTTCTTAGCGTTAACCCTGCAAGCAACACGGTGATATTCTTTACCTAACACTTATATTTCTAGTTAACCCCTGCAGCAACCACTGTGATATCCTCTTAGTTGACCCTGCAGCAAACACTGGGATATCCTCTTAGTTGACACCTGATAGAACCACTGTGATATCTCTTAGTTTGCACCCTGCAGCATACACTGAGTGATATCCTCTTAGTTGACCCTGTCAGCAACACTTGGATAATCCTCTTAGTTGAACCGCTGCAGCAACACTAGCTGATATCCTCTTAAGCGTTGAACCTAGCAGCAACACAGGGATATCCTCTGTTAGTTACCCTGCAGCAACACATGTGATATCCGTCTTAGTTAACCCTGCATGCCCACTAACACCTAGTTTATATATCCTCTTAGCTTGACTTCCTGCAGCAACACTGCTGATATTTCCTCTTAGTTGACCTGCAGCAAACACAGTTTGTGATATCCTCTTAGTTAACCCTGCAGCAACACTGTGATATCCTCTTAGTTGACCCTGCAGCAACACTGTGATATCCTCTTAGTTGACCTTGCAGCAACACTAAGTGTCAGTTCATACCTCACCCCACCGGCATAACCACGCAGATCACAAGGTGATGGCAAGACCAGATCATCAACACCCAAGGCATTGTGTTTAGTGCGTTGGTTAGGGCCGCGTTATTGGACGGGTTGCGTCGGTATGGGGTCACGTGATTTAGGAGGGGGTGCATTGGTATGATGGGTTCAGGGGTTCAGAGGCAAGGTGGGAAATCCAGGGGTGTTTACAAGGTCAGGGGCGGCAGTGGTTAGGGGTTGCAGGTAGCCTAGTGGTTAGAGGTTGCAGGTAGCCCAGTGGTTAGGGGTTGCAGGTAGCCTAGTGGTTAGGGGTTGCAGGTAGCCTAGTGGTTAGGGGTTGCAGGTAGCCTAGTGGTTAGAGCGTTGGGCCAGTAACTGAAAGGTTGCTAGATTGAATCCCTGAGCTGACAAGGTAAAATTCTGCCGTTCTGCCCCTGAACAAGGCAGTTAACCCACTGTTCCTTGTCCGGCATTGTAAATAAGTATTTGTTCTTATTAACTAACTTGCCTAGTTAAATAAAAAAACAAGAAGCCATGTCACGTTAACAGTGACTACATTCCCCAGACAGCTTGCTCCAGGGTAGCTAAGTAATACATTAGCATTTCCAGCAAATCCATTTAAACCACTGTCTCTGGCATTGGCAACAGGTGAACTTGATCTGTGTCTCAAACAATAGTCCTAAATAGCTTCCTATATCCTCCTTTCCTTAGGGGCCTTTTGACCATCAGATGTAAAGTAGAAGATGGTACAGAATAGGAGTATTGAGACAATTTCCTTGTATTACTAAAAAGCTATTTGATAGGTGCTGAGCTCCAGTCAAAAGGGTGGGTCCCTTTACCTGAAACCCAGGCAAGTGCTCTCCAGCGTTAAGGTGATATTTCTCTCCCTCTGCACTATCACCCCACCCCCCCACATGCAACCTCACATCCCTTCAACACTGATGTGTGGCTGTGTAACAGGAACTAGTGTATAGGCTTCAGAATCAACAGCCCTGGTATGTGAGAATCACAGGCTAATGAAGGAGCCGGTCCTTTTCACATGATGTCTACGGTACAACCCCCTGGAGCACTACACCGACAGTACAGAGAGGCGCCACAGGAAGCTGTTCCAACCCTTCTACACAACCCTTCTACACAACCCTTCTACAAGCTGGAAGGAATATTCAGTCTGGGATGTTTATACCAAGTTTTACAGAGCTATAACTCAAACCCATGACCAAATATTCATAATACTGTTAGTCTCTAGCAACAACAAAAAAAGAATAACAATTTGAAAGATGTCCTTTCCTACCTCTGTCTGGGTGGTGTATGGGGAAAAAGTCAATTTCAAGCAGGACAATCTACCTGTTAAGAAATGCCAGTATCAATTTAACTGTATTTTGTATCGGTTTACACACCTCCATATAGCCGGGTGGAGAAAGTAAGCTAACGCAAGGTCATACTGGAGTGGTAATATTAGTGGAATAATATATTCATTGTCTACACTGGCAATGTGTTTAACAGAGGAGTTATGAATAGACAACAGGCACTTATCTATGGCCTTGGCCTTTTTCACTTCCTTTATGGCAACACCTTCTAAACCTACACGTTGATACATAATATTGACAAGATATCTGCTTAGTCAATTCACATAATGTAGACATTTTATTTTTATGTATGATAAACATACCTATACCGTAATGACTGTAGAAGTGTTCCAGTCTGTCCAACTCTAACTAATAACTTGTGCTCCCAAAGACTGCAGGAGATGTCCAGGGACATTTCCCCCAAGAAATGCTTTATAGCACCTACCCATAATTCACCATGGTAAAAATGCTTGGCACGTAACACTTCATCACTGAACAAGACATATCGCCCTGGTAACATCACCACGGATATTCTCAGGTGTGCAGCTCTCTGAAGTAAGTCTGTACCTTGTGAAAAATGGAGTGGTGAAAACGTTCATTAGTCACCCAAGCGTTGAGATTACGCCATTAATGCTGAGGCACCCTAAAAGGCAGCAATGTGGGTCATGAAAGGAACCTTGTACAGTTCAGTATCATTTTCAATCTTACCATAATATTCATTGATTATTTCCCCATTTTAGCCATTTTGAGATAAACATATAATATTTCTCCCAACCTATACTTGGTAAAATGAAGGTGAAAGTAAACATATTAGACTTAATGTTACACACTGTATTAAGGCATCCTATATCTACTAAAATAAAGGTAAGGGGCAACATTCAGGTAACTGCCATAATAAACGAAACGCCAATTTAAAGTGTCTTAATAGGGCGCTGGGCCATAGGCACACACACACACACACACACACACACACACACACACACACACACACACACACACACACACACACACACACACACACACACACACACACCTTTAAACCCCATTACATCCTTTAAACATCATTACACCATTTAAAAGCCATTCCACCCTTTAAACCCCCTATTCTCCTTGAGTCCCCTTTTTCAAAGTCACAGATCTCTTATTCTATCCGTGGTAGCCAACATAATGGGCAACTGGGCATTTTTATACATGACCCTAAGTATGATGAGATGTTAATTGCTTACAGTTTTTGGTATCGCTTTGGTACAATTTTCACAAATACAGTGCATTCAGAAAGTATTCAGACCCGTTGACTTTTTCCACATTTTGTTATGTTATAGCCTTATTCTAAAATTGATTAAATAAAACAAAATCCCCATCAATCTACACACAATACCCCATGATGACAAAGCAAAAACTGTTTTTTTGAAAACTTTTCAAATGTATTACAAATAAAAACTGAAGTACCTTATTTACATAAGTAATTAGACCCTTTGCTAAGAGACTCGAAATTGAGCTCAGGTGCATCCTGTTTCCATTGATCATCCTTGAGATGTTTCTACAACTTGAATGGAGTCCACCTGTGGCAAATTCAATTGATTGAATATGATTTCGAAAGGCTCACATAGTTGCCAGTGCATGTCAGAGCAAAAACCAAGCCATGAGGTGGAAGGAATTGTCCGTAGAGCTCAGAGACAGGATTGTGTTGAGGCACAGATCTAGGGAAGGGTACCAAAAACAATTTCTGCAGCATTGAAGGTCCCCAAGAACACAATGGCCTCGATCATTCTTAAATGGAAGAAGTTTGAAACAACCAAGACTCTTCCTAGAGCTGGCCGCCCGGCCAAACTGAGCAATCGGGGGAGAAGGGCCTTGGTCAGTGACGTTACCAAGAACCCAATGGTCACTCTGACAGAGCTCTAGTGTTCCTCTGTGGAGATGGGAGAACCTTCCAGAAGGACAACCATCTCTGCATCACTCCACCAATCAGGCCTTTATGGTAGAGTGGCCAAACGGAAGCCACTCTTGAGTAAAAGGCACATGACAGCCCATTTGGAGTTTTCCAAAAGGCCCCTAAAGACTCTCAGACCATGTGAAACAAGATCCTCTGGTCTGATGAAGCCATGATTGAACTATTTGGCCTGAATGCCAAGCGTCTGGAGGAATCCTGGCACCATCCCTACGGTGAAGTATGGTGGTGCCAGCATCATGCTGTGGGAATGTTTTTCAGCGGCAGAGACTGGGAGTCTAGTCAGGATCGAGGGAAAGATGAACGGAGCAAAGTACAAAGAGATCCTTGATGAAAACCTGCTCCAGAGTGCTCAGGACCTCAGACTGGGGTGAAGGTTCACCTTCCAACAGGACAATGACCCTAAGCACACAGCTAAGACAAAGTCTCTGAATGTCCTTGAGTGGCCCAGCCAGAGCCCGGACTTGAACCCGATCGAATTTCTCTGGAGAGACCTGAAAATAGCTGTGCAGTGACGCTCCACATCCAACGTGACAGAGCTTGAGAGGATCTGCAGAGAAGAATGGGAGAAACTCCCCAAATACAGGTGTACCAAGCTTGTAGTGTCATGCCCAAGAATACTTGGCTGTAATCGCTGCCAAAGGTGCTTCAACAAAGTACTGAGTAAAGGGTCTGAATACTTATCTAAATGCGATATTTCAGTTTAAATGTTTTTATACATTTGCAAACATTTCTAAAAACCTGTTTTTGCTTTGTGATTATGGGGTATTGTGTGTAGATTGATGAGGGGAAAAAATGTATACATTTTTGAATAAGGCTGTAACATAACAAAATGTGGAAAAAGTCAATACTGATAGCCACCGTGCTTCTACACCTGCATTGCTTGCTGTTTGGGGTTTTAGGCTGGGTTTCTGTACAGCACTTTGTGACATAAGCTGATGTAAGTAGGGCTTTATAAATAAATGTGATTTATTGATTGATTGAATACTTTCTGAATGCACTGTATGTGGTACATTTTCACAACTTAGTACCAAACTCCAAACTGGTCACACTTGTAACGCAGCAGTCTTCCACTGTAAATTACAGTAGATTACACCGTTTTCACATTAGGCAATACACTTACATTACCCAACAAATTTGACAGAAAATCTATAATTTCCATAATATCTATCCAAGGTGTGATCAATGAAGAAATCCTCTACAATCATTCATGCAAAAAAAAGACATGTTATTTTTCAGATATAATTGCAAATTAGATGTACTTTCTGTAATTAAATGTTAGAAATTAAATGAATGAAAATAAAATATAACGTTAGGCATACATTAATTTGCATCAAGCCCGTCTTGAGCATTTGGCCATGAATACTCATCCACATCAAACTGAATGTCCTCATTGTTCAATCCAAGCTTGACATTGGTCTGTAGTGATGTCGCCACATGCCTCATCCATAGCCAGAAGGAGGGTGGCACTCTCATGGGGAAGGCGATCATACACCTTCCACCTCCATGCTGAAAGAAAATCCTCAATAATGTTGAGGAAAGGGGAGTATGGTGGTAGGTACAAGGTCACAAATCGGGGATGGGCCCGAAACCATGCCTGAACCACCTATGCATGGTGGAACCTGACATTGTCCCCCACAATGACATAGGTGACCCCTTCACTTTGACAGGCCTGCTCAATTTCATTGAGGAACACAATGTGGTGTGCAGCATTGTAGGATCCAAGTAATGGCCTACGTCCTACCACACCATCTTCAGACATACTGTAGCTGCTCACATGGAGATGTTTCACCACGTTGCCCAGGCACTTGGACGGTTGCACGTTGGCCGATGAGGTTTGGCCAGTTTGAAGCCCGCTTCATCAACAAAGATATACTTGTGATGGTTCACAGCAGCATCAAGCACCATCACCCTCTGAACATATATTTTGGTTACTTATTTTTACAGTATAGTTCCAATATGATATTGTGAAGTAACATGTGCATCAAATAGTAACAGTAATACAGTATAAAGTGCTGTACCTGAACATACTCGGCCCGCAGTTGTTTCACCTGGTTGTTGTTTCTCTCAAAAGGCACCAGGTAAATGTGTTTCATAGATACCTGGTGCCTCTTCAAAATGCGGCCGATTGTTGGTAGGCTGATGGATGCCACATTGGCAAAGGTGTCATCATTCTCCTCAATGGCCTGCTTTATTTCGGACAGCTGTGTGTCATTCCTGGCCCTCACCATTGCACCACTGCCCACTCCTGCTGGTCGGTCAGCACACGCCACGGCCATCACCATGTGATCTTCTGTCAATTCTGATGGTAGAACAGAGTATACTGTCAATAGTTCATACTGTAACATGTTTTGTGAATTTACATGCATTACAATATGTAATTTACTGTAAATGTAATGGTTAAACATGACATATCCTGCAGACTTACCGTTTTTTGGGGCGAAACATTCTGATGATCGAATTGACAGTTGATCTTTTCAGATTGGGGTGATCTGGCAGCCTCTGCCATGGTAAGGCCTCAGTTTACCACATGGTCAACGACGATGGCCCGGACTTCATTAGACACAACAGTTCCCTGCTGTCTGCCTCCCTCTCTCTGATGTCCACCTCTTAGACAGGGCCCATGCCCACCTCTTTGACAAGGCCCATGCCCACCTCGTTGACCTCTTTGACAGGGCCCATGCCCACCTCTTTGACCTCTTTGATGGGGCCAGTGCCCACGTCTCTGACAGGATCCTTGTCCACCAGCTCTTTGATTTCTTCCTCTCCCTTGCTGTCTATCTGCTCCATGTTGAAAGAAATGTCAAGTGTTCACACACCCCTTTTATATGGTGACCAATTGTGGTTACCACTATGTGAAATCAGTTTGCAAAAAACGAATATTCATTATGTATGGTTATCATGTATCATACATGTCATTTAGATGTTTATACTTTACAAACACACCTATTATTTCTGTAGTTCTCAAAATCGATATATAGTAGACAAACAAGTTTAAGATCTATAGGTTTACCAAACGGTTAAGTGATTAACCATTAAGTTGGATTAAGGGATGGTCATACGTATTTAAACAAATAAGAAGAGAATCATATGAAAAGTATTGTGAGTATTGCATTGTGAAAGGCAATTACTTTATATGAAAAGTAATTTCCAATTAAAAATGCACTTAAAGTTTTGAAAAAACAGCATTTTTGATGATCTATTTTGAACAAAGAGTTGTGAAATTTGACCATATACTTGTGAAAATAATACCATAAATGAAGAAGAAAAAAAACTCACGAACCACACATGTAAGCACCTGCTTTCAATATACTTTGTATCGCTGATTAACTCAAGTGTTTCCTTTATTTTGCCAGTTACCTGTATAATAAAAGTTACTGTAACACACTGTATTTATAACAATCTCTGACAATAGAGTTTGGTCGTTCTAAACAGGATTACAATTTAGTGACACCCACACCCTGGGTTCCATTACTAGACCGATAGCAGGTTTGAAAGCGTGGAGAGAGCTGGCGTTTGATAAGTAAAGACGCCTGCTCAGAAAGGAACACAAATCGATGGCTGCTGTCTCTGGCTGGATCTCTGCATTGATTATCACACAGAGAGAGAAGCATCAGGGCCATGCAGGGAAACAGTAACCAGGGCCAAGGTCAATATTCACCCAGCCCAACCCAGCTATTCTACACCCAGCCCACCTAACTGCAGGCTCAGGCCTATCCCAACCTTAACCCTTACCGTAACCACTCGGAATTAAGAGCCGACAGACGTTTTGTACTATTTTGCAATGTCTGCATTCATCAATTTAGCAAGAGGACAGTATTTTGAATAATGTTGTAGTGTCATTTTATCAGTAATTACCAGTAACTCTAGTGCCCGAAATCTGGTACTGTAGTCCTAAAACCTTAACCCACTCGTAATGAATGCCTAAAACCTTAACCCACTCGTAATGAATGCCTAAAACCTTAACCCACTCGTAATGAATGCCTAAACTTAACCCACTCATAATGAATGCCTAAACTTAACCCACTCGTAATGAATGCCTAAACTTAACCGTCGAGTTGAGTTTCAGTTTCACTTATTTGTTGTTTGTTTGACTGACAGCTAACATAGGTCAAAATATTCCATAATTAAAATGGCCACACAGTGCAAAATCTACAGACAGCACTACATACAGCCCCACAGTGTTAGCTATGCTACTTTTGCTCTTTATTGTTATTCACAAATTTGTGAAGTGTAAAGTGTTTTATCTTTATCTTTACTCTGCATTGTTGGAAAAATACCCATAAGTTAGCATTTCACTGATAGTCCACACCTGTTGTTTACGAAGCATGTGACAAATAACATTTGATTGATTGATTGACAGTGCATAATAATACAGCCCCACAGTGCATGTCTCTGTTGCTGCAGTTATGCACAGGGTCTGAATTTTCTTTGGTGCTTGAGTTGTGCAGACTACACCCAGGTCCAGTAGCCCCTTGTAAAATGATAGTACAACTCTAACCACTAGGCTACTGTAGCCTACAGTACACAGACTCTCTTCTGTTTGTTTCCACTACAACCCATAGCTTTCTAATGGCGTCTCTTGAGTCCTTTTGTCTTTCTGGTATTTTTGTTCTCTCTTTATTCCTCCTTGGTCTGTTTCCCTTGGTATGGTCATTATTAAAGGAATGTTGGTAAACACAACAGAGCAACACAAAATGGATCGATATAACAAGTAAACAAGGATAATAGATAAGAATATGGTCAACAACAAAAAAACTCTTCTCGCAATACATTCTGAGAGACCAGGAATCATCAACTAGATTCAGCCATGGGATGATTTTTTTCTTGAGTGGCTGGTCGGGGGGCCGAAACATAATTATAAATAATTTGTAGACTGCAAATTGACCGCAAGAAGCCCAAACAGATATAATGTTTGACCAAAACATGACGTTTCTCTCTATCATGCGTGGGAATACTTGGGAACATATTTCAAAAATTAAAATCACTTGGAGACGATTTCCTGGTGTTGTTACAGTCTTTTGTCCAATAATGAAAATGAAAATAATATAACAATAACAATACTTGGGGGGCAAAAAAAAACACCCGCTGGCCATCTTTGGCCCGCGAACCACCAGTTGGGGAACCCTTCTCTACACATTAAAACTACTCTTAACAAAGTTTAGAGCGAAGTGAACCAGTGGTACAGTCGCTAGCTAGCCATTAGCAGTGTTTGCTAACAGAGCTGGGTTGTGTTTAGTGATTCTGTGTGTTTAGGTCAGTGAGCAGATAGATAGCAGAACAGCTGTTGAAGGTGCCCTATCTAGGATGAAGTCTTCTCCCTGAACGACTATAGTCTATTTTAATTATCCACACAGAATGCACGCTGACACCTGAATGTATAGTTAAAATTAGTCCCACTGTAGGGGACCTTGACAAAACCACGACTATACTGGTTTCATCAACACGTTTCTGGGGTGTAAATGTTGGAGAGGGCAAGGAAGTAACACCCTGGAGCTTCTTACATTATTGTTATAATGATACATAAAAAGATATTGAATCTATTTTTGGGGCCTGTCACTCTTATATTTCCTCATCAACAAAGTCCAATGCCAGGCAACTACTCTTTCAAAGATAATAAGAGTAAAGCTGATAGAGGTGATTATTCCATCGGAGGAAAGTGTGTAATCTCTGCCACCATATGTTACTTGTGAGAGGGTTGAGAGGGCCAGCAGGTTTGGTATTCAACCTAATCCTGGGATTTGAATATGATTTGGTGGCTCCGTCAGGATTGCAACAGGGACCTTCACAGAAATTAAAATGAATCATTGAGCTTGCTGTAACTCGGCCAAACTACAGTATTGTACTTTTTTTTCAACCGATAGTCGCTCCTGGGAAACATAATACATAATGATTAAAAAAGGCCTTTGCCAACTGCGATTTAAAGACCTGCCTAGGCAACTGACTTTGTGTTTTATAAAGATATAGCACACCATTGAAAACACATGGTTGTTCGAATAGTATGTCTTCATCAGTGAGTAGGCTGCAAAGTGGCAGTTATGGTCGGCCAAGCTGTAAAATGCGAAGATGGCATAAATACAGTAGTTATTGCCCCAATAAACACACAGTATATAAGCAGCTATTTTCTGGGGGGTTTCAATAACAAGGATCCAGGGAGAGCTGAATATATGTTATTGTAATCTCTTCCAACACTTTTTGGATGAAGTGCCACTAGAGATTCTGACACTTAGAGAGCAATACTCATTCATGAAGATGACAAAACTCGAAACAGAAAAACAACCTGTTTCTTTATGTACATTGCCATTGTGCCATTGTCATAGACCAGGTACATTATCCTCACAGCATACACACTGATGGAACAACAGGGAGAACACATCATAAGACATCAGATAAGCCCTCCAACTAAACAAACAATGCTAAAGTTAAAACTTCAAGTAACCCAAACTTTTAGAGAAACTAAGAAAGAAAGAGATCCTCAGCAGGAGGTGAGGTTTGGATTTTCCAGGTTATGGATGAACTGTCTAGTATCTGACAAGACCCACTTTATAAACTTTGAACACAGGCTCTCAGGTAGTCGTCGATAGCTGTTAATATTTAATTCACCCTCCCTCCCCCACAATGCATTTCACTGAAACAAATCTTTACCGGATTGAATTCAAGATAAATAGCATTCAAATTTCACTGGGGCTTATAGCATTCTCCATTATTAGCCTTTCCCAAGGTATTTAAAGGTCTTCGCATCAGTTTATCTTTGTGTTTGGAAAAACGATTTACTACTGTTTGTGTCCTTAAAGTACAGACAATTTTTTTTTAATTATTGCAGCTTATTCACTGTTGAATTTTCAACTGAGGAACAAGCAATGATCAACACAGTTGTCTCAACTTATTTCTTAAACTTTTATTCACTTAAATTTGTCCAGTGTTAAAGCAACAAGAAAACATTTAGAATGTCCTTTTGTGGGATCTTATTACACTATAGTATACTGTAGATGTTAACTGATATTCTTTGATGCCAGCACGTTGCCAATACTGAGGAAACTCAAACTGCGCAACCAAAAGAGAAAAATAAACCAGTGAAAGAAAATAAATAACAAAAACAAAAGCTGAACAAGTCCAAAACATTTCTTCTGCTTTTTAATTTTCATCTGGAGTAGATACAGTAACAAGTTGCATTTTAACACTGTTCGGCAAATAGTACAAAATAATTATTACATTTATTTTTTGCTCTGTCAAGAAAATAAATTGTAAATACACTGATGATTCTCTAAGCACTTTGTCAGCTCAAGTGAACACTAAGCTCTTTGACCAAGGTCTCAGGTAATGCAGATGTCTACAGGTCAAATAAGTACACAGGTAGTCTGGCTATCTTTTGGAGAGGGAGGATATGGGGCTATTACACATGTGCGTCACTAACACCGGACAAAAAAATCTTTCAACCGACAAGGGTTACAGAGTAACGTTCACAAAAGCACAGGTCAGTGGACAGAGGGGCTGGGTGGGACTGAGGGGAGGGGACAGGTGAGGAATATAGGGAGAGAGATATAGAGAAGAATGGAGTGGGAGACAGAGAGAGAGAGAGAGGAGAGAGAGAGAGAGAGAGAGAGAGAGAGAGAGAGAGAGAGAGAGAGAGAGAGAGAGAGAGGCGAGAGAGAGAGACAGAGAAAGAAAGAAAAGGAAAAAGAGAGAGAGACAATTGTGTTTATTTAACCTTTATTTAACTAGGCAAGTCAGTTAAGAACAAATTCTTATTTACAATGACGGCCTACACCGGCCAAACCCGGATGACGCTGGGCCAATTGTGCGCCGCCCTTTGGGACTCCCAATCACGGCCGGTTGTGATACAGCCTGGTGTCTGTAGTGACGCCTCTAGCGCTAAGATGCAGTGCTTAAGACCGCTGCGACACTCAGGAGCCCAACAGAAAGAGAGCGAGACAGAGAGAAAGAAAGAGGGAGACAGAGAGATGAGAAAAAGAGAGAGAGAAAGCAAGAGATAGAGAGAGAGAGAGAGACAGACAGACCGAGAGAGAGACGTGGGCAAGATTTTTGATGCAGGTCAAAATGTGGCAGTCCGGATGGATATCCTTATATCCACAATGCACTGACAGCAAAGAATGCTTACATTTCCTTTTTTATTTTCCCTCTGCCTCAATTTCTCTATATAGGTTTTATTTTTCAAACAGCCTGTCTGTCCACCCTTCAGCAGCGGTAGGGACAGTTCTATGTAGTTCTTCGTCAGTCAGTCAGTCAGTTCAGCCCAGAAGCAGTTCAGTCCAGCCAGCACCAAACCCCAAAGCACCCTAAGACAGGGGCAGCTAGCAGCTGCTGGCCTTGCTAGCTAGAGCTTGCTGTCGCTTATTGGTCGCAGCTGCCATTGCCGTGGCGATAAGAGAGGAAGTGAACAAAGTGTCTGTCATCTCCAGTCCCTCCTTTTGACAGTTAGGGGGAAAAGTCTCTGGTATGGCTTAGGTCACTGGTGTCTGTTGTTTGACTTGTTGGACTTTTTATGAAGCAAATGCTCAAGTTAAACTCTTTTTAAATATCTGGTATTTATTTTTCTTTATTGATTTCATTTTTTTAAACTCTCATTTCTATATATACTTTTATTTTTTTACTCAAATTAAAGTTTTGCTTTCATTCTGGCACATTCCCTTATAGACAGCGTGTGTCCTTGCTGTGTCTGGTGGACAGCTAGTACAGTACAGTATAGTACATTATAGTACAGTACAGTATAGTAGACTAAGCTCATGGTCGTTGTAGTTCTGGTTGTTGTTGTAGAGAAGTTGGTAATTGGGTAGTTCGCTCCAACAGTTCAGTGTAGACAGTGTAGGCCTCTGGTTCTCAGAGCAGGGTGGGCCTGTAGGAGGCCTCTCTGAGCAGCGTCGAGCCCAGCAGGAGCAGCAGCAAGGTGGAGAGTGGTGTAGACGAGAGGGCGGCTTGGCCCGAGTCGGGCCCACCACAGCCCCCCAGCTCCGACTCACAGCGGGGCTTCTCACACAGCAGGCCCGTGAATGCTGCGGTACACTGGCACCGCAGGTTGTTCAGACACACACCGCCGTTCTGGCAGCGCAGCAGCTCGTTGTCACACACTTGGGCTGAGAGAGAGATGGAGAGATATGTGAGACACATACACACACCTGGAGTAGAGTACTGTGCACTGCTCACTACCTCGACTGTTATGTTGATTTACAAATCATACTGTTATCTGAGCTGATCTCCACTCTAGTGAGCGCAATAAGAAAGGGATAATCAACGAGGGGCTATGTGTTCTATGAAAAATAATGAACCACGTGGAAGGTGTGTTCCATGAAGCGCTAGCGGAGTGGAACTGACCTTTCACAGAGTTTTGTTATTTTCCAGAGAACGCATAGAGCCCCAAGTTGATTATCCCTTTCATACCATGGCTATAATTTATCACATTTGCCYCTAGAAATGTGTTCATTTGCCGGTAAAAATGTGTTCAACATCCACTGAAGTAGCTAGCAAGTTTACTTAGCATTAAGTTGTAATAAGCATTTTAGCTAATTTGCAGATCAATCATGACTATGATAGTAACGCATCACATGCAGCATAACCAGTGCAGTAATAAAAAAGAACATTAATGAATGTCAGTAATTTATACTGGTTAGCAAAAAACAACAACAAAAACAAAATCTCACTGATGTGTAATTTTAGTCAAAAAAGAAAAAAGAACATAACATAAATTTCAAACCATCCGATTCCCACAATATTGACGACAGGGTAAGAATGGTAGAAGAAGACTATAATCTTTTATTACCAAACGTTTTTGATCAGACATTTATTCTGACCATGCTGTTGTGGCACAGTTGTCACACTGCCAGCTAGTTGCATTGCAGTAAGGTAACAGTTTCATTTCCAACATGATTTTGTCAAATAAGTTCATGTCAACTCCTGTTGTAGTGAAGACAACTTTTGTTGTTGTGTTGGTCAAAATGAAGGGCTGGTCTTTCAGCACTATCTATGAAATTCTTGCATGAATCATTTTCTTCTTCCAATTTCAAAACAGGTAACTGCATTCTGTAATAGATAGAGAAACTAAAATAAACTAAAAGTATTTGTAACATTTGCACGGACTATGCAAAATATAAATAATTTATTACAATTCTGGGTTATAAGCCCACTTCTAAAGACAATTCATATATTTTTTGCATAACGCACTTGACCATTGTGTCTTTCTCAAACATTCCTCTCCAATCTGAATGTGTTCCTTTTATCATTCCCATTACATGAATTACCAAAATGGTGAGGGACCATTTGTCATGCGTCATTTTGCAGTGATATACTAGGATCCCACTGAAGGGTCTATACCACGTGATGAATCGTAGCACAAAGTTTCTCCACAGCCCGTGGGCATTTCCAAAACACTGAACTGACTTTATATGAGTAGAGTTGAGAGTTAGGTGGGTATGGGTATATTTAGAGCCGGGGACACCGAGGCCAGTCTATTCCCATTGGAGCTTAGCTGTCAAGCAAGCTGCAGGCAAACAAACCAACAAACCCAACCCAGCCCAGCACAGAACTAACAAACCAACCGATGGAGAGAGACAAATAAACAGTGAAAAACAAGCAGGCTAGGGCCAGACCACCTCAATGCAGCACAACAAGAGAGAGATGGAGCTCATTTTGCCCTTTCATGAAAGGAGAAAACAATGTGACAGTTGAATGTTCCCCCTCCCTGAAATATTTTGAAAAGCAAATATTACAAGAATAACTGACACTGATCCTTTCTCACACTTCTTTTTCATTTCCACAGCTGCAGGTACAAACTTCTGTTCTTTTAACACATCTTTAAAGCCTATATTTTATTTAGAAATAGTCTGTTCAACCTAACAGGGTTTAATGGACCGGTACACTGTCAAAAGACTACAAGTCCCAGACTCCAATCATGGGTTTGTGTTCATCATCAAGCATGCCCAATACAGTTTTTTCCTTTACAATGCTAATTAATCTTTTCCCTGTAAACTATCAAGCAACTGTTTACTATCATGGACGTAAAAAAAATAATGAGAGAGAAAACACCTGTGGCGTCAAGACCATTAATGCAACGTTACCAAGGCAATCATCATATGGACAGCTTGATATTAACAGACAATTTGACACATGACAATGACATCACTGATTKATTTATGAGTCAGGAGTCTTTTGTTTTATCCTCTGCACTGTCTGGTTCAGCAAATACTATCAGGGAAACGGGCAGGCAGGCAGACCAACTTGGTAATGGGGTGTGCGTTCCCCTCAAGATCTCARTGAGAGTAATCAAGTGAATTAATTAAAAAGACATGTTTTACCCCTAGGGTCCCTGAAGTAATCCTGACATGGACAAGACTCTATTAATTAAACATCAACCTTTCGTTTTGTCCATACATTTTTATCTCCAATTGCCCTTTGCAAAAATATGATTATTTTGCAAGAAGGGCCTTATTGGTTTTGCCCTGACAAAGGAAGGTGTGTGCATATTAATTCTCTATCTACAGGCAATGCATTCTGATGAGACTTGTAGGTCCTAGAAATATGTTATTCCTACCACATAGATAATGCTTCTTACTGATACTCTAATAATACAACAGGGTTTGAATTAATGGCCAGAAATGCAGTGGAAGGAAAAGAGCAGCCATTAACCACTGAACCACTTAACACTGACAGATCAATACCAAAGTGTTACCAGAGAGTTGGTAGAAGAGGGTGAGGAGAGCAGTAATGGTGACAGTTAAATGAAGTGATGGTAAACTTGGACAGAGTTCTAAAGACTACATTAGTCAGACTAAAAGAGGTGGGATAGATTCTGCTTTCTGTGTTGAGAGGCCTGACCTGAAAATAATTCATTCTAGCTGCAGGAAGTTACTTTTTTTAGTTTCTCTATCCCCGTCTTCCTGGGGAAGGCTACTCTCTATATATATATATATCTCTTTCTCTCTCTCTCTTATCGTCTCTCTCTATATATCTCTTTCTCTTATTGTCTCTCTCTCTCTCTCTCTCTCTCCCTATATATATCTCTTTCTCTCTCTCACTTATCGTCTTTCTCTCCCTCCCTCTCTCTCTCTCTATATATATATCTCTTTCTCTCTCTATTTTCCCTCTCTCTCTGTCTGTCTCTCTCCTATGCCTCTCCCTCCTCTGTCTCCCTGTCCCTACCAGGGTGCTGAGCCCAGGAGATGTTGCCTTCCTACCTGTGATTTATTACCCCTGGGAGAGCTCCTGGTCCACCTTGGACACACATCTCTTTGTGTCTCTGTTACCTTCACATTGGCCCACTGCTCACAGCACAGGCTTAAGGGTTGGAGCTGAGCTACACTAGGTAAGGATACAATTGTTCCAACAACTCTATCAGTGGCTATACAAAATGAGGGAGGACGATTATTTTTTTAATGAGCATGGCCTTATTTCTATTTCGGTCATTCATATTCCATTCATCCAGCTTAATGTAACATTAGGACGTTTTAGCCAGCAGGATACCACCCTGCATCCCACTGCTGGCTTGCCTCTGAAGGGAAGCAGGGTTGATCCTGGTCGGTCCCTGGATCGGAGACCAGATGCTGCTTGAAGTGGTGTTGGAGAGCCAGTAGGAGGCACTCTTTCCTCTAG
Organism: Salvelinus sp. IW2-2015; assembly: GCF_002910315.2. Taxonomy (NCBI): domain Eukaryota; kingdom Metazoa; phylum Chordata; class Actinopteri; order Salmoniformes; family Salmonidae; genus Salvelinus; species Salvelinus sp. IW2-2015. The sequence goes on from NC_036854.1 coordinate 36,637,780, forward strand.
TCTAAAAAATATTGATTGGGGACATTGCCCTGTGTAGGGTGCCATCTTTCGGATGGGACGTTAAACGGATGACCTGATTCTCTGTGGTCACTAAAGATCCCATGTCACTTATAGTAAGAGTAGGGGTGTTAAACCCGGTATCGTGGCTAAATTCCCAATCTGGCCCTCATATCATCATGGCCACCTAATCATCCCCAGCTTCCAATTGATTCATTCACCCCCCTTTCTCTCCCCTGTAACTATTCCCCAGGTCATTGCTGTAAATGAGAATGTGTTCTCAGTCAACTTCCTTGGTAAAATAAGGGTTAAAAATAATAAAATAAATTGGCTACTACATGATACTCAAATTTTCCCTATACAAATTCAGGCATGTTTATCCCTATTTAAGAAAGTTTTTCAACAGAATAGGCGGAATGAATACACCCCTGATCACACGCAAACACAGTTCACTTTCATAGCAGCAACATACAAGCAGCATGATCACTTTGATTGTTGTAGCAATAATTCCTTCTCGCATCTTCGTGCTCTCCTCCTCTAACCCTTTCCCTTCACTTTTGGACTTCAGTGCACAACACATCAGCTGTCTATGATCAGACGAAAAAACCTTTCCAAGCCAAACCTTCATATCATAACCGATCACCGCTACACACAGCCTACATCATTGTCAKCATTATTAGCTAACGTCATAGTCAATATAGCTACTAGAACTAACGCGTTGGTAAACCTGCTACAATCATGCAGTACAGTGTACAGTCAGAAAGCAGTTTAGCAGTTACACCGAGGGCCKCGGTGGCAATAAATTAATAAAACCAAAAGCTTACCTTGACTTGGAAGAGTTCCAATGTTGGATAGCCATAGCCAGCTAGCTAACATAGCATACTTCTCTGTTTGAACCGGGTGTTTGAGTAGGCTAAACTAGCTAGCTGCATTCGCTAGCTTAGTGAAAGGGAAAAAATATATACAACGAAATATAGCTAGCTCTCTCTCTCTTTTGCTTCTTCTTCAAGAAATCAATTTGTTCAAAATTGTTCAACTATTGTATTTATCTTTCTTTAAGTCAACTACTCACCACATTATATGCACTGCAGTGCTAGCTAGCTGTAGCTTATGCTTACAGTACTAGATTAATTCATGATCCTTGAATTGGGTGGACAACATGTCAGTTCATGCTGCAAGACCTCTGATAGGTTTGAGAACGTCCTCTGGAAGTTGTCATAATTACTGTCTATGTCTATGGAAGTGGTTGAGAACCATGAGCCTCCTAGGTTTAGTATATAAATCAATGTACCCAGAGGAGGACGGAAACTAGCTGTTCGGGTTTTTTATGTTTCACAATTTTTCTTTTTATGAAATTCTATGAAGAGGATGGTCCTCCCCTTCCTCCTCTGAGGAGACTCCACTGAGATCTATATTCATCTAGGGGTCTTTTTCAGCCTGAGGATTAGTATGACAAAATAATTCAAGCAAACTGTGGTCAAGGACAAGGCGGAGTTGAAATTAGCATCTGAAAATAGTCAATGCCACACTAAATAATGGGTTCTAAACTGAAGAGACAGTCGAGGAGGAACAGGTAAACTATAACTGAAGAGACAGTCGAGGAGGAAGATGTAAACTAAAACTGAAGAGACAGTCGAGGAGAAACAGGTCAACTAAAATTGAAGAGACAGTCGAGGAGGAAGATATAAACTAAAACTGAAGAGACAGTCGAGGAGAAACAGGTCAACTAAAACTGGAGACAGTCGAGGAGGAAGATGTAAACTAAAACTGAAGAGACAGTCGAGGAGGAAGATGTAATAAAATGAAGAGACAGTCGAGGAGGAAAGATGTAAACTAAACTGAAGAGACAGTCGAGGAGAAACAGGTCAACTAAAACTGAAGAGACAGTCGAGGAGGAAAGATGTAAACTAAAACTGAAGAGACAGTCGAGGAGGAAGAGGTAAACTAAAATGAAGAGACAGTCGAGGAAGAGAATGTAAACTAAACTGAAGAGACAGTCGAGGAGAAAGGTAACTAAAACTGAAGAGACAGTCGAGAGAGAGTTAAACTGAGAGACAGTCGAGGAGGAAGATGTAAACTAAAACTGAAGAGACAGTCGAGGAGGAAGAGGTAAACTAAAATGAAGAGACAGTCGAGGAGGAAAGATGTAAACTAAAACTGAAGAGACAGTCGAGAGGAAGGTGTAAACTAAAACTGAAGAGCAGTCGAGGAGAAAAGGTAAACTAAAACTGAAGAGACAGTCGAGGAGGAAGATGTAAACTAAAACTGAAGAGACAGTCAAGGAGGAAGATGTAAATAAAACTGAAGAGAGCTCGAGGAGGAAGAGTAAACTAAAACTGAAGAGACAGTCGAGGAGGAAGATGTAAACTAAAACTGAAGAGACATGCGAGGAGGAAAGTGTAAACTAAAGAAGAGACAGTCGAGGAGAAAGGTAAACTAAAACTGAAGAGACAGTCGAGGAGGAAGAGTAAACTAAAACTGAAGAGACAGTCGAGGAGGAAGATGTAAACTAACTGAAGAGACAGTCGAGGAGGAAGATGTAAACTAAACTGAAGAGACAGTCGAGGAGGAAGAGGTAACTAAACTGAAGAGACAGTCGAGGAGGAAGATGTAAACTAAAACTGAAGAGACAGTCAGGAGGAAGATGTAAATAATGAGAAAGTAAGGGGAAGGGTCAACTATAAGAAGAGACAGTCGAGGAGGAAGAGGTAAACTAAACTGAAGAGACAGTCGAGGAGGAAGATGTAAACTAAAACTGAAGAGACAGTCGAGGGAGAACAGGTAAACAAACTGAAGAGAAGTCGAGGAGGAAGATGTAAACTAAAACTGAGAGACAGTCAGGAGGAAGATGTAAAAAAATGAAGAGACAGTCGGAGGAGAGGTAACTAAACTGAAGAGACAGTCGAGGAGGAAGATGTAACTAAAACTGAAGAGACAGTCGAGGAGGAAATGTAAACTAAAACTGAAGAGAAGTCGAGGAGGAAGATGTAAACTAAAACTGAAGAGACAGTCGAGGAGAAGATGTAAACTAAAACTGAAGAGACAGTCGAGGAGGAAGAGGTCATATAATGAAGAGCAGTCGAGGGAAGAGTAAACTACTATGAAGAGACAGTCGAGGAGGAAGGTGTCAACTAAACTGAAGAGACAGTCGAGGAGGAAGAGGTCACTATACTGAAGGAAGTCGAGGAGAACATGGTAACTATAACTGAAGAGACAGTCGAGGAGGAAAGTAAACTAAAACTGAAGACAGTCGAGGAGGAAGATGTACTAAAACTGAAGAGACAGTCGAGGAGGAAGATGTAACTAAACTGAAGAGACAGTCGAGGAGGAAGGTAACTAAAATGAAGAGACAGTGAGGAGAAGAGGTAAACTAAAACTGAAGAGACAGTCGAGGAGGAAGATGTAAACTAAAACTGAAGAGACAGTCGAGGAGGAAGAGGTAAACAAAAATTGGGATGGGGTGGATGCAATCAACACACACTGTTCCTCCCAATCTCTCACGTTTACCATTCCTTGAGAGTAAACAGACCCTGCACAGAGAATAAACAGAGATTTATAGGGTTTACTTTTGATATGAGGGATAATATTTAGAGAAGGAAACCAATGAGCTAGGTGTGCCTCTGTGGGAACGGGCTCTATTTGGCCAGAGATTAGAGTTTTAATTGCATGCTCCAGTCTGCATACAGATTGAGACTGTCCTATTCATGTACAATTGAGTGATATCGGAGGAGAGACAGGTATAGACCTACATTGGGTAATGTAGGTAAGACTACAGTATAATGGGTAATGTAGTTAGATAATGTAGATCTACATCAAGCATTTACAGCATTTAAATTGTATAGCTATGTTAAACATACTCAACAAAGTGTACCCCTACTGCATAGTCACTTTACCCCTATTTACAGTACCAGTCAAAAGTTTGGACACACCAACTCATTTTTTACTATGTTCTACTTTGTAGAATAATAGTGAAGACATCAAAATAATGAAATAACACATATGGAATCATGTTGCAACCAAAAAAGTGTTAAACAAATCATAATTTATTTTAGATATTAGATTCTTCAAAGTAGCCACCCTTTGCCTTGATAACAGCTTTGCGCACTCTTGGCATTCTCTCCAGCTTCATGAGGCATGCTTTTCCAACAGTCTTGAAGGAGTTCCCACATATGCTGAGCACTTGTTGGCTGATTTTCCTTCACTCTCACTCATCCCAAAACATCTCAATTGGGTGATTGTGAAGGTCATCAGATGCAGCACTCCATCACCTGGACGTGTGTTTCGGGTCATTGTCCTGTTGAAAAACAAACGATAGTCCCACTAAGCACAAACCAGATGGGATGGCATTTCGCTGCAGAACGCTGTGGTAGCCATGCTGGTTAAATGCGCCTTGAATTCTAAATAAATCACGATAGCGTCACTAGCAAAGCGTCTCACAAAGACATGCGGTTGGAACCAAGAATCTCAAATTTGGACTCGTCAGACCAATGGACAGATTTCCACTGGTTTAATGTCCATTGCTCGTGTTTCTTGGCCCAAGCAAGTCTCTTCTTCTTATTGGTGTCCTTTAGTAGTGGTTTCTTTGCAGCAATTCGACCATGACGGCCTGATTCACGCAGTTTCCTCTGAACAGTTGATGTTGAGATGTGTCTGTTACTTGAACTCTGTGAAGCATTTATTTGGGTCGCAATCTGAGGTGCAGTTAACTCGAATTAATTTATCCTCTGCAGCAGAGGTAACTCCGGGTCTTCCTTTCCTGTGGCGGTCTTCATGATAGCCAGTTTCATCACCTGTTAATTGAAATGCATTACAGGTGACTACCTCATGAAGCTGGTTGAGAGAATGCCAAGAGTGTGCAAACTGTCATCAATACAAAGGGTGGCTACTTTGAAGAATCTCAAATATAAAATGTATTTTGATTTGTTTAACACTTTTTGGGTTACTACAGGATTCCATATGTGATATTTCATAGTTTTGATGTCTTCACTATTATTCTACAATGTAGAAAATAAAGAAAAAAATAAAGAAAAAGTACAAATAAAGAAAAACCCTGGAATGAGTAGGTGTGTCCAAACTTTTGGCTGGTACTGTACATGTGAAATAAAAATGATATAACAATTATACATCTCTCCGCTGTTTGTTCATTGCCATGCATGACTGCTCATGTACAGCGTCAAAGACAGTTATCTGAGATATTACTTCACACTAGCTGTGTATAATTATTGTGCGTTGGCCTAAACCAGTGATGTGTGTCTAGCTAGCGTACTTTACTGAGTAGGGACAAAGAGCATTCTCACTAAGACAATCTCAGCAATGTAATGCAGCAATGTAATGCAAGTAATACATGTACTCTACCAAAGTTGCTTGTCTATATCTCCCCCTCTCCTCCTCTCGCTCTGTTTATTCCTCTTCTCCATTCCGTGCCGACCCGCGCTCAAACCTCCCGTCATGCATGTGTGAACGTGGAGTTGTGATGGTGCGAATGCTGCCAGTCACTCTGATAAACTGTATTCATTAACAGTCTGTCTCCATGTGCATCCATGTGTACACAGAATACATCAGTCTAATCTACTCTGACCTTAGAGTGCATCTTCTACTTATCCATCTCCGTTCATCCATTTACACATGGATTCAACCTCACATTTGATATTCAATAAGTGGATAACAATTCGGATCCGTTTAACAATGGAATAATACATGTATCACAGTTGTACATAGCAAAAGTGCCTGTGTTAATTCAATTCAAATAGTGTTAAATGAAACACTCAAAAAGTGTCTGCCCCAGATGAAGTTAGCTGCTGTGGTTTCCCTGCCCAATCAACATGAAGACTGAAGATATGCGGTTCAGCGCCTAGCAAGCGCTGTTGAACAGGTATTCTGTTGGTTATGGTGAAAAAGATCTGCACCAAGCTGGAAGCCATCCACAGGCGAGCAGTGATCTGGCCAATTACTGTCAACTCACCATCTTCAGGACGTTCCAGGTCAGGAGTTGAACCGACCAGTGAGAGGTTGCCCTGGCTGATGACGCCTGTGGATCAGCAATCCCACATCGATTGTATCAGGTACTCTATATTAGTAGAATAGTACAGTAGACTGACCTGTTCAATGCCTTCTCTACTTTTGCCTCTAAATAGAAACTATTGGGACAACATACTGGAATTTGAGCGATAAACAGCATTTTGAACAGTGCAAAAGCTCACCTCTGGCATTGGCCATCATCATCTGGACATGAGCATTAAACAGACAGTTATGGTGGAGAGAGGGAAAGGGCTGCTCAAACAGCTCCCCAGCCAGTCAATATTAGCTCAGCTGTTGTACGTTTCAGCTCTTTGACGCCACTGAATGACTAAATACGAAGCATCCAAATGCAAAGCGTGGTTGCTTCCCTGACGGACTCAGCGACATCTACCAGTAGAAGCTGAGAGAAAATGGTTTGAGTCTAAATCGCTGCATTTATAGCCTCACAACCTTGAGTCTTAAATCATTGAAAAATGGCTAATTTCTGGTTAGTCAGGGTTAAATCCATAGGCCTACTCCCCGCAAGAGTGGGGACATTCAAAGCTGCACATGCCTGCATAACCAAGCAGTGGCAGCGAAAAAGTAGAAAGTAGAGAATAAGATAAGATGGTAAGAGGGAGAAAAAGAGGGAGAGATAGAAGGAGAGATAGAATAGATAGAGGTGGAGATACAGTAGAGAGATAGCGAGAGGTACAGGTCGGGGTCCGAGCAGAGTTACAAGAGTAGGGGCGTGGTTCTACTTACATTTGCAGCCATTGTCCCACAAATATCCCGGCAGACAATCTCGACACTTAGCCCCTGTAGTTCCCTCCTTACATTTACAAAATCCTGTGCCATTACAGCGAACACTGTCTGAGCCATAGGGATTACAACTACAGTCTGTAGAAACAAGACACACAAACACACACATGCTGGAAAACAAGGTGGTGCTTTGGCTTCTTACAGCAGCTACAAACTTTTACCYCCATAGGCAGGCTCATTGAGAAACATATCTAAGCAACATATTACTTAGCTATCACTTACAGAAGAAATGCTACCATTTCAAAAGTAATGAGGTGAAATGAAGATAAAGAGTGATTGAAGGAAATGAGACATTAAGCACTGTATGGATCATTTGAGGTGACTCAATATTTTCTAGAACATTTTATGCATTTTAACAAGTCACATTTACATATAGTGCAATAAGCAAAACCTTATTTACCTAAATATGGTAGCCATATTTGAAAAATGACATGACATTAAGATTACACATTTTCTGACATGAAAGTTAGAGGGAAACATGACGACAGAGACAGTGGAGACATACAAAGAGATGTCACAGGAATTACATGAGAAATGTACAAGACAAGATGTACATAGCTTGGACTTGTCCAGTATGATTCAGCGAATGTTTGAAATGTGACGAAAGTGGAACGGTAACATTGAAATGTGCATTGTTGTACTGTAATATATGTTGTCTCCAGACATTTCAATTCATTCCAAAACTAAAAAATTCCAATTAGTAATTTGGTCCAAACTTAGATTTCATGGGAAACTGATTAACTACAGGGCAAATAAGTTTATTGTAAACTGCTTATTTTACTAATACTGTAAGTGGATATTGTCTGGGTAGAATAATGTGTGTACTAAACAACCATCATTAAACACACCAAAAATGGCCATATCTTTACCATTATCAACAGTTAAAGCTCTTTCCAAATCCTGCTTGTGAACATAGAAGCCGTACAAGGCTCTCCTCTTTCCCATCTGTATGGTAACCTTATAGCTCTGCAGCATTTGTAAGATATATACGAGTACTGCTTTGACTGTGAGAACACGTCTATTGACGTGCTATGAAGGGTAAGGGTAAAGGGTTATACACAGGGCAAGACCGCACTGACTCTGGGTGCGGCCGAAATGGCACTATATTCCCCATAGGGATGACATTAAAAGTAGTGCACTATATAGGAATAGGGTGCCATTTGAGACGCACCCTATAAAGGGTACTGATGGAATTGCATTGCTATTCCTGGGCAGGGTTGGGCCTAGCACTTCCACAGTGACATATGCAGTAGTTGCCATTGCCGTCATGCTTATCTGTCGTGCTCCGACACCTCTGGGTTTACGCGTGGAGTGTGCGAGTTCATTAGACTCTCCTTCAGGCTGGAAGAGACACCTGTATATGGGGTGGATATAATATTTTCAGTTTTCCAGAGCCAGATCAGAACGTCAGAGGGCGAGGGACAACAGATGTTTATTGGGTGCTATGTGCATGTGTAAGGTGCAGAGTCACTACACACTACACAGATGGAAAGGCATAGTGGAACGTATGGTAAAACCTGTCTATATATACTATCTATATATACGTTCATATACTTTTTATAGGATCCGGGGTTTTGCACAATCATGTGACATGCCTGGATTCTAACCTTTAATTTAAAGCTTTACATTCAACTGACGCCTTTTCTTTTCCCTTCAGATGATTAATTAAGCACCATCCTCAGACAACTGATTTCATTTTTGTGGAATTCTTATTTCTGGATAAGGCTTAAAATACAGGATACTGTCACATGACTGCGCAAAACACAGGGACCTACTTATAGAATGTGCATGAAGTTAAACATGTTGAGAACAGATTCCTATCTGTTTCTGGTTATTTTTGAAACATACACTATATATACAAAAGTATGTGGACACTCCTTCAAATGAGTGGATTTGGCTACTTCAGCCAGACCTGTTGCTGACAAGTGAATAAAATCGAGCACACAGCCATGCAATCTCCATAGACAAACATTGGCTGTAGAATGGCCTTACTCCTGTCTTTTTCTAGTTTTCCCGGTTTTGACCATTCTGCCTGCCCTGACCCTGAGCCTGAGCCTGCCTGCTGTTCTGTACCATTGTCACACCACCCTGGATTGTTGACCTCTGCCTGCCCTGAACCCGAGACTGCCTGACATTCTGTACCTTTTGGATTCTGATCTGGGTTATTGACCTCTGCCTGCCCTTGACCTGTCATTTTTCCTGCCCCCTGTTCTAGTAATACACTTTTGCTACTTCGACACTGTCTGCATTTGGGTCTTCTCCTGAAACGTGGTAGGCAGTACAACGGACTAATATGGATTTAGTGGATGCCAGAAGAACGCTACCTGTCCCAATGCATAGTGCCGACTGTAATGTTTGGCGGAGGAGGAATAATGGTCTGGGGCTGTGTTTCATGGTTTGGGCATGGCCCCTTAGTTCCAGTGAAGGGAAATCGTAATGCTACAGCATACATGACATTCTAGACGATTCTGTGCTTCCAACTTTGTGGCAACAGTTTGGGGAAGGCGCTTTCCTGTTTCAGCATGACAATGCCCCTGTGCACAACGTGAGGTGCATACAGAAATGGTTTGTCGAGATCGGTGTGGAAGAACTTGACTTGCCTGCACAGTCCTGACCTCAACCCCATCGAACACCTTTGGGATGAATAGGAACGCCAACTGCGAGCCAGGCCTAATCACCCAACATCAGTGCCTGACCTCACTAATGTTCTTGTGGCTTAATGGAAGCAAGTCCCCGCAGCAATGTTCCAACATCTAGTGGAAAGCCTTCCCAGAAGAGTGGAGGCTGCTATAAATGCCCATGAATTTGGAATGAGATGTTTGATAAGCAGGTGTCCACATACTTTTGGTCATGTAGTGTACATAACCAGCATTTGGAATAATCGTTTATTTTAAAAGAACGGAAATAAAAAACCTCTCATGACATAGACAGCATCAAAACCATCCAGAGTGTCAAAATCTAATCTGGTAAAATGTATATCAGTTTAGAAAAAGTACAGTATGTCCATAGCAGTACACATTTAGGAGTAATACTCTTTAATGTAAAACCTTGTGATTGTGATGACTAACAGTTAGTTTAATACATAAGCCCTGTGGAGAAGGAAGCGAGTCATATGGACAGAAGCAAGTAAGGAACGACAGGACCCAGACAGCAACAGGAAAAGAGACGTTTGGAGGTTTGACGCACTAAGGTGAAATGTGAAAGGTGAAGGATGAGGTGAAGGTCATATGTGGTGTAAATGGGGGTCAGCTGGTATAAGCAGTGCTGATGATGACAGACAGTGGTGAGGGAACTGACCTATGCACACATTCTCATCTTCCAGCTCCGCAGAAGCATTTCGGAAGTAGCCCTGCTTGCAATCCTGGCAGTGCTGGCCCCTAGTGTTGTGTTTACAGCTCACGCAAATGACAGAGTTTAGCAGCTCGATGTAGCTGCAGCGGTTGGAGTGTCCAAAGCATTCGCAGTCTTGCAAAGAAGGAAGGGTGGAGAGAGACCAAGGGGCCATGTTGATGTGGGGGTTGGGTTGTGTTGCGCGGGGCATGTGCTACGGCGGGCGGCGGTGGTACTAGTAGCAAGGTAGTGCGAGGAGGCACCATCACATGCGAGGTTAGGATGGAGAGATGGGGGTTGAGATTGAGACAATGTTAGGTTAGGAGGAGGTGGAAAGGGCTACAGTATGACAAGTCTGGCATGGACGGATGCAGCCAGTGGTGTTAGACATCAGTTCACCCTGGGGCTATGAGAAAGCATGTTGTTAGAGGGAGAGAGTAAGAGACGTTCGCTTCAAGCACACCACAATGGAAAGGATGAGGATGATTCTGATTCTGGAATGGGACAAAAACTGGGTTTCATGGGAACTAGGCCACACAGTACAAGACAGGTCAAACGAGATGAGTTGAGTTGGAATGTCATTTTCAACCTGGGCAAGGCATAGGTGTGTAACTCCACACTGCTTGAAATGTACATCTCGATTAGTTCAGGCTTCATTTATCCTACTGTGTGTTTAATTTGAGATTAGGAGGAGGAGAGGTGCAGGAACCTTTGTAGCAGTAGTGCAATCCACAGGCCATTGTTATTACGTTCACACAGAACTGTAATCCTAAACCACAGAGCATGCAACTATGACTTTTAAAGAAAAACATGAATGGAAATACACAACTGCCCTTTCTATAGAGAACCAGATGGAAGAGGAATAGTTGCTACATGTCCCAGCAACCACTCCGCCACCTGACACCCCTCCCAGCCAACAAATACCTTGCAACAAAAAAGCACTTTGCATGAGAAGCAGGTGAATGTATGCAGAGATGTGACAAGGGGAGCATGTTGTTGTGTGACGTGTAGTGTGTTGTGTAGTATTTTGTACTAATAGCTCCCAGATTGAGAGTCAGGCTACGCCCTGTGCCTACTGCTTAGTCACACGACGTCAGGCGGGCATGCCAATCAAAGACGGTCACGTCCCAGTGGAGCCTTGTGTGTGACACCTGGCCGGCCCAGATCAGCCTTGGAGCTGGGTTCAATCTGTCTTGTGGAGCGACTGCTGACACCAACTTTCACGCTGGGTCAGATGGGTTTCTTAAGCCTTTGCAGACAGGCAGCTGGACCCACAGCCCTCTCTGAGCTACAGGCAGTTGGACAGACAGTCCTCTCTGAGCTACAGGGGCTTTGGGGAGGGATTGTGGTTATTAAGTTCTGGATTGAGGTCAGGTCTTTCCGTCGGTCACCACGAAAGGCATAGAGCCTTGGAAATGAAAGACAGCGGCCTAGCTAGCCTATTCAACTCTATTGAAGAAAAATAATCATGTTCTGGTCTATTTGCTAACAAGTTGCACAGTTAATTGGAAGTTCTCATAACGTTTATGTTATCTACTCCGACACCTACTCTTAGAAGACCAATACTCTCCCTGATTGAAAAATAGGGTTCATCATGTCGAAAGTAAGGTCTCTGAAACATACTCTAGAATATTTATGTGAGGCATTACAATGATATGTTGCATCCTTATTATTTTGTACTTTGAAGAATTGTATTCAATACCACTTCTAATGATTACACTGGATGTAGAGAGACACAGGATCACGCACCCTTTACAGAAAGATAAACTGTACGTGTACCACATATCCATACCGCAAAGCAAACTCCACCCTTTATGGATACAGAGTGCACATTGGTCATAGTTCATGGGGATAGTTGTGGATTAGTACTACATGGTACTACAGGGCTAGGGTTGGGTTAGGTGGCTAAAGTAGCACATACACAGGTCATTCTAGATTCATACAGTGGGGACATGGCTTTTGACAACTGCTGACACAGAGGGGCACTGTATGAATCTGAGAATCTCCTACCTCGCTTGCTGTTTGCAACTTGAACTGAAGGGACAGTTGACAAAGCAACTTGAGGAGCTACGAGACACATTTTTWAAAAAAGAAGAAAAACAAACAAATAAATAAACAGAAGCATGATATATTTTGTTAAACATGAAATAATAGAATGTTCAGAAGGGTTAAAGAAAGGAGAATCATACACATTCCTACTTTTTCACTATAGTACTAAAAAGTTTGAAATGAACATCCAGTGAAGTCTGGCATGAATTATTAAATGAACAATGAGATAGGTGATCCTATATATTTAGTGTTATATTCTGAGACAGCAAATATTAGAGGAATTAATACCGACACAATGTCTTCACTATCATTGCACTGTAAGAAGAAGAAGTTCTAGAATAACGTTCTAGTGCTGTGGCGTTAAGTGTGGTTGCCCTGACACTTACAGATGCAGTCTGTTGAATCATGTTGCATGGAATCTACTCAAGTTTACCATTTGGAAGAGACAAGAGGTAAAATAAGTTATAAGTCATATACTGTCATTAGTATCCAAACCGTGTGAGAGAGTCCAACAACACCATGCTATCGTCGTCACAATGTAGATGAACAGCATTGTTCTGTACTGGTATTACATTCTCCTGACGGACCAACACCACACATCCTCTAGGAAAGCCCAGTGGGATAATTTCCCATAGGTCTGTTCATCGAGGCATTCGGTCGAGGCTCACTGGCGRGGCACACAACAATCCCACAATCCCACTGCTGCCCGCATCTCTTCCCCATCAGATAACAAGCAAACAAACTGGAGGTGAAGTAATGGTCAACCCTGACTGAGCCCCTCTCACATGCTCTCCCATGTTCTCGCCTGACATAAACCTATGACATAAACACTATACCTTCTATATRAGGGATACTCAACTCTTACCCTACGAGGTCTGGAGCCTGCTGGTTTTCTGGTCTACCTGATAATTAATTGCATACACCTGGTGTCCCAGGTCTAAATCAGTCCCTGATTAGAGGGGAACGATAAAAAAATGCAGTGAAACTGGCTTCGAGGTTCAGAGTTGAGTTTGAGGGCTCTACATCTTTACATCCACTTGGCTAGTGCTCTGTATGGAAATACATGGGCAGTTTGTTTGCAAAACGGTCGCCACAGCCACAGCACATCAGCACAATGGATCAACTTGAGATTGCCTGAAATCAATCTACATAAACCTCTCTGTGAAATCGCCCTATTTTTTCCCGCCGAGCTCAGATAGGATTCTAGAATCCCTAGAAGCGCCACGCCTAATTAAAACGAAGGGGATAATCTAAGGATATTGAAATGGAATGGAAGAGAGAGAGTTAGAGAGTGAGAGAGAGAGAAAGACAGAATGCCTATCGTCATCCTGCTCCAGTGGAGAGATTCCGCATCTTGGGGCTCAAGAAGAGGAGGGGAGGAGAGGCGGATATTGTAACAGCATGTTGCAGCTAATGCAAGTGTCTGCCGACTACGCCAGGAATCAAACAAAATCTAAATCACTAAGGGTTTTGACACAGATTAACAGAAAAAGCTCCCTCCTGGTGGATCTGGTTTCAACRGTCACAGCTAGTACAATCACTGTTTAACTACTGTATATATGAGGTAGATCTGTAAAGAGATATGTTTAATCTTATATGGAGGTATAGCCTACCTTGGTTTCGGTTAGCAACACCTAGGGATGAGACATTCTGCCGAACTGCATGCAATTGGGAGAAACCATAAATGATTAGGTGCACTGGCTATAGTGGACATCAGATGCACTAACAGTAGAGGTTCTGCTAAGAGTTGACTGGTGGGACATATGTAGACAACTAGACATACATCTCCGGCATGGCTTTACTCAGAACATCTCATAACAACAGAATGACCGTCAAGCCTATACGGGGACAAGCAGTAGTTGCATCCCAACACCAGATGTTGTCCCAGGGACATTGWATGTAATTGTGTAGTTTCATGGCTCACTTGAGTGTGTGCATTGATGGCAATGATGAATAAACATAACATAAAGAAAAAGAAACAACAACAACAACTTGAGATTCTCTCTGATATGTAGTGGGATCATAACTTATGCAAACATGGTGGCTGGCTTAACTATGTACACTCTTAGAAAAGAGGGTTCCAAAAGGTTCTTTGATGAGGGATAGGGTTCTACCAGGAACCGTTTTCATCGGAAGAACACTTTTTTTTGAAGACATGGGTTCTTTGTAAGGCAAAGAGTTCTACCTAGAACCTTTTTTAAAATCTGAATACCTGTTTTTGGAAGAAAGGGTTCTTTGATGATTGTTTGGAGGGCCAGAAGGGAACCCTTCTGGATCTGAATAAGCTTTTTTATTGTATTTTGTGGTACTATTAAATAGTGCCTCAGCTTGAGTGTTTATCTCAGTGTTTAAACTTTAACATCAGGACTTTGAGCAACCTGATAAGATTATAATAATAGGTGTGAGAATATTTGTGAATGTATCTGGTGTTCCCTTAATAATTTTACATATACTGTACAGTCTCATCAGAAAGTATTCATACCCCTTGACTTATTCCAGATTTTGTTGTGTTACAGTCTGAATGAAAAATCTCTCACCCATCTACACACAATACCCCATAATGACAAAGTGAAAATATGTTTTCAGACATTTTTGCAAATATATTGAAAATAAAATACAGAAATATCTCATTTTCATAAGTATTGACACCCTTAAGTCAATACATGTTAGAATCACCTTTGGCAGCGATTACAGTTGTGCGTCTTTCTGGGTAAGCTTTGCACACCTGGATTGTATAATATTTACACATTATTCTACTTAAAATTCTTCAAGCTGGTTGTTGATAATTTCTGAACAGCCATTTTCAAGTCTTGCCAGATTTTCAAGCCGATTTAAGAAAAAACTGTTACTAGGCCACTCAGGAACATTCAATGTCGTCTTGGTAAGCAACTCCAGTGTATATTTGGCCTTGTGTTTAGGTTATTGTCCTGTTGAAAGGTGAATGTCTCTCAGTGTCTTTTGGAAAGCAGACTGAACCAGGTTTTCTTCTAGGATTTTGCCTGTACTTAGCTCTATTCTATATCCTAAAAGACTCCCTAGTCGTTGCCAATGACAAGCATACCCATAACATGATGCAGCCCCCACCATGCTTGAAATTATGAAGAGTGGTACTCAGTGATGTGTTGTTGAACTTGCACTAAAAATAACGCGTTGTATTCAGGACATAAAGTTAATTTCTTTGCCACATTTTCTTCAGTTTTACTTTAGTGCATTATTGAAAACAGGATGCATGTTTTGGAATAGTTTTATTCTGTACAGGCTTCTTTCTTTTCACCCTTTCATTTAGGTTTGTATTGTGGAATAACAACAATGTTGTTGATCCATCCTCAGTTTTCTCCTATTACGGCCATTACATTTATTTTTAATTTAAGTTTTATTTAACTAGGCCAGTCAGTTTAGAACAAATTCTTATCTACAATGACGGCCTACAGTGGGTTAACTGCCTTGTTCAGTGGCAGAACGACAGATTTGTACCTTTCGGCTACTTGCCCAACGCTTTAACCACTAGGCTACCTGCCGCCCCCTTCTTTGCGACGCTTTGGAAAACCTCCCTGGTCTTTGTGGTTGAATCTGTGTTTGAAATTCATTGTTCTACTGAGGGGCTTTATAGATAATCATATGTGCGGGGTACAGAAATGAGGTAGTCATTAAAAAAGAATGTTAAACACTATTATTGCACACAGAGTGAGTCTATGTAACTTATTATGTGACTTGTTAAACACATTTTTACTCCTGACCTTATTTAGGCTTGCCATAACAAAAGGGTTGAATACTTATTGACACAAGACATTTCAGCGTTTCATATTTAATTAATACTACTAATACTACACTTTCACATTATGGAGTATTGTGTGTAGGCCAGGCTGTAACACAACAAAATGTGGAAAAAGTCAAAGGG
Organism: Salvelinus sp. IW2-2015; assembly: GCF_002910315.2. Taxonomy (NCBI): domain Eukaryota; kingdom Metazoa; phylum Chordata; class Actinopteri; order Salmoniformes; family Salmonidae; genus Salvelinus; species Salvelinus sp. IW2-2015. Next base: position 36,653,873 of record NC_036854.1, read on the forward strand.
TGTGAATAGTTTCTGAAGGCACTGTTATTTTTACCCACACAGCAAATTGGCCAGGTTTACCTAGTGTTGATTATTCAATGTAACATTTCTAGTGTTGATTCAGGAGTTAAATTATTTTAAACTAACTATCCAGTGAAAATCTCACTTTTAAAAGTTAATATTCTGTTAACTCATACTCAAATAATGTTGTTGACTCATCCTATACTTATTTTTGTGGCGAAAGCATAAACTGAAGATAAAACACTTCAAAAACCCCACCTCAAACTTGTATCTCAAACAGACCGTTTAAAAAATGCTTGCTATTTCGTCATAGAGGATGAGCTTGCCAATCAGCGGTCTACTGGCATTTATATTTTGAATGATCGGTATACACCCAGACCATTCTGTTGTTGGGGTACGCCCACACCATTCCAACACAGAAAAGCTGCTTTTAACATTCTTAATTAACATTTTCTGGAAGGGAAACTATTTAACTCACATCGTAATTAATTATAGGTCATATTTCATAGAAATCTGGAAACACTGGACAGTTACTTTAACACTCAGTGGTATAAAATAACCTCAGTGCTGATGTTAATAACCAGAGTTGAGTGTGAGTCATTTTTACTGTGTAGAGAAAAATCACTCAAAACTACGCCCATCATTATCACATTTCCCAGCTTGCTCCTTTTGCAGATAGATTTTCAAAATTGTTCATTTCAATATCTGTATTTTTTAATGTACATTGATTGGTTTATTAATCTTATGCTACACAAAGATAAATAAAAATATTCTTAACTAAGTAGTTGGATTTATTGCACCCATTACTGAGGTGGTTGTTCCCGTTTAGATCATTTAGGCAGTCCTATTAATCAATCTTCCCTACGGTGGCAGTCATTCTGAATGCAGGTTGCTGGTGATATCCTCACTCTGGCTGGATTCCAATATCCAACAGGAATTACAAATCACTTTGCAGGCCAGCATAATGTGACTTCCTGACCTGATTTGGCCTGTAAACCAGGAGTTTCCTAACACCACTGTGTTAGGGTATAATAGGCCCTCAAAGAAAGACKTTATGATATATATTGCCATGAAGAGTAACATTTTTAAGGCTAATAAGGCTGATGGAACTGTTCAGAGATTGTTCTAGGAAGAACCCATCAAAGATAAAAGGGTTCTTGGTAGAACCACAGGGGATTTTATGTAGAACCCTACATCAAGAGTTCTAGGTAGAACCCTCTGCAAAGCGTTCTACCTATCACCAAAAAGGGTTCCCCTATGGGGACAAACCAAAGAACCCTGTATGGTTCTACTTAGCACCTTTTTTTCCTAAGAGTGTATAGATAGAAACTAAGTTGTCGCAGGCATTTTGTTTAATTCATCAAATTGACTATTCAATCAATATCTAATTACAGTGTATTTCTGGTCGAGGAATAACGATTAATACATAATGTGGTGTGTCAGGGGTTGGAATGACTGATAGTTGTGGTGTACTGTAACCTAATTACATACAATTCTGTATTTCCATGGCGGGGGAAATACTGGCGGTGTTTGGTGGTTGTGGTTGGTCGGTTGGTTAGGTGATGGAGTTGTCTTAAGTCAAGCAGAGACAGAAGGAAAGGCTAGTCATGTATTCTAGTATTTTAATCCCCCACAATAGCATCACCAAGTCTCTCTGTTGCAGTATCACTGACTTCAGTGTGATCATGTGATCATTGGCCGGTGATTAGTGTCCGGTAGTGTCACAGCAAGCAACTTAACTACTGTGCCATTGGATAGTGAGCATTACCGTGTGTTGTGTCTAATCGTTTGTAATACATTCAGTTTGGTTAAAGATATGGGTAATTCATGGGTTTGGGTATGCATGCACTCAGGCACACAGACATACAGTCAGTATATACTGTAGTGTTTGACTGGTTGAGTTACTAACCAAACCCTCTCCATGACAGCTCCATAACTGATAAAGTACATAGTATGTCATGTCAGTCCTAAATAAATTGTTCAGCCATATTGGCCAGAATCCAATATTGGCCAGCAAGTTATTTATTGAAAGTATTTAGGGGTTTCGGATTGTTATCAGGAGAATATGTTCTGTTGAGATATTGATCAGTAACTGATGGGAAGTTCTGTTTCAAAGGATAAGGAGAAAAAAGGAACAAATGAAATAGCAGATAGAAAGGATGCAGTGGGTCATTTTATATCGACCGAGGAGTAATGTTTGTGAAATCCAGAAATCAAAGTGACAACACAAATACTTCCCTCATTGGATGAAAAATACAATAAATTGACATGTGGAGTATTTTCTTCTCATTGGCGTCATAATTAGAGGAATTTGACTAGAGGAATTAGAGCTTTATTTCGATCCAATATGTAGCACATCTGGTCTTCTATTAGTTATTAGGGTGAAGGGAGAATACAGGTGAACCGTGCTTAATGAGAAGTGACGGATTATAATCAATGCTGCTGTCATAATGAAATGAAATCTCGCAGAGCCCAGAATCGTTTTTATTTCAATTTAAACTTTGCTTTAATGGCTGCATTAGGGCAAATCTGGCTGGCTTAATCAACTTGAAATAGAATTGAGGAAAAGTCAATAAAGAATTAAATTACCTTCAAACAACAATATGAAAAAGTGCAGTGTTTTCTGTTTGCTGTCCTCAAGGACATTTAGCTGTGTTCTGGTTGGTTCTTTTGTATTTGAGAGGACATAGCTACATACACACGATTTCAGTTTGGTTTACCCCAACTTCATCCTTGGTGTGTCTACACTACCACAGCTGGGTAGTGTTTCATGTTGTGGTAGTTATGGAGGTGCGTCTGCTGGTGTAAAGAAAGACAGACAGCATCTCGTGAGTGTTTCAATACCTACAGGCCTGGTCTGAATGAACCGTACAGACTTGGCCATCGTCAGTCAGTCAGTGAGTGTGTCCTTTCTGTGAGTCCCACAGACAGACAGACAGGCTGTAATACAGACACTCCCCACTAAGAGAGAGAGCAGCCGTTGGTGATGGTCTGACTAGGTGTGGGGTTGGGTTAGGGAGGAGCTAGCGAGGTGGTGACATGTGAGTGGTGCATGTACAGCATATACAGTATATATATGTATGGAGAACATGCATGCAGCATTTGTATAGAGCATTGGTCATGCACAGGCAGGAGACAACACTGAACACATTCAGCTCTCTAAGATTGGGGGTTTCGGGTAGAGGGAGGGAGGGGGTCCACTTGGTTCTATGCTAATTTCTGACAAAATGTTTCAGAATATTCATGACAAACTGGTTATTGTTTGAATCAAACTATCGGTTTACGTTTACGTTAGTTTGACATCAGTTGTGGTTACTGTTGTGGTTCAAAGTTGTGGTTTGAAGTTCATCGCCAACTAGCCGACTAGCCAATATGCTGATACCATTGTAAATTCTGATCATGGCTACGTCCCACTACTTATGAAAAGCTTCCTTTCCTTATCTCTTTCCCTTCATGAATGCTGACACATCAAAGGACTGGGTAGGTCTGGTAGCCATATTGCTCTAGCCTATATAGTCCTTTAGATATCTGCAGTCATGGAGATACAGCCAGGAATCAAAGAGAGGAAACCATTCAAGACTAATGGGATGCTGTCCATCTTAGCTGATTTGGGTCTCTTGCTTTTTTCCCCCATAGAGGGGGTGTTAGCTAAGGACTGCACCTCAGGAGAATTCCACATCATTCAATACGTCGATTGATAGGTGGATTGATGTGGAATGGGCTGGGGCTCTGAATGCACTTTGACTTGTTCAATACCTGTGTACGTCTGAAATGACACCCCCGATTCCCTACATAATGCACACACTTTGACCAGGGCCCATAGATCTCGGGTCAAAAGTAGTGCACTGTAGAGGGAATAGGGTGCCATTTCAGACGCAGCCTTGGTGTGTGCGTCTCCCTTTATTCTCCTGAGGTGCAGTCTCAGCTGGCTGCTGTGGTAACACCAGACTACGTCTCTAGACGTCTCTCTCTGTGCTCCAGGGGCGACTGGCTGCAGCAGATAATATCCAGCGCTCATATTAAACTGACCTCGCTGACATTATTCCACCACTGAGATCCGGGCACTTTCATAAACTCTATATGCCATTTATGTATAATGCAAAGGGGCAAAAACATGTTTTGTATGCATGCACAGGCGTCTGGCTGCTATCTTGTTGAAGGTGAATTAGTCCACCTCCACACTGAGCAATTCTAGACAATATGGCAGAGAGCTATTGCTATTTCCTTTAGGGAGAAAAACAACAGGGAATTAGACTAACCCTGGCATAATGAACATTTCCAAACCAATTATGACTGATCCTTCACTTAATGAATAATGGAGGACCTAAATCAGAAATGAACATTTAAAACCAAGTGGACTTAAGGGAGGGATATGATCAGACATAGCAAAGCATCAAGCAGTTTCTGTCTTTTCTTTTCTGCTTTGAATTTACTTACTAACTGGACCAATGCTATTGGGGATACCTGCAAGACAAAGACAAAACACAGTTGACATTGAGAGATTAGTCATGTACATTTCATTCTACTTTAACAAACTGTAAATTGCAGTTTAGGACATTGTTTGTATTCATTTAAAAACATTGAATGTAATCTTGTAAACAGCAGATAAATATGAGGAAATATTACCCCCACGCACGCACATACACTCACACAAGATAACACGGAGACACACCAGACTAAATAAAAATAAAAAACACCTGATTTTGGACAAACTTTATCCCAACAGTGTCTTGCTCTGTAGTTGAGCGAGACATTAGTTTTATCATTATCCCAGTCTGTCGATACAACCGACCGACTGTCTGATGTGCCAGCTCCCGCTCTGAACAGATAACACAGTCAGACAGACACATCCCCATGGCGACCAGATCTTTCACACAGCAGACTATTTGCCCTGCATAGATCTCAGAGACTCACTGAGCTTTATAGACCAGCACGGTCCCAGGCTGACGAATGTGACTGACTGAGTCTTAAAAGTCCTCATAAATCCCACAGTAGTAGAGAATCAATTGGTGGTGGATATTTGGATCATGTAGATGTGATGTCTTGTTATGATGAGGTACGCTGGGTTGTTGGTGACACGTAGATTTTGCGTTTTGCTAATTTGTCCGTTTGCACTATACTCCTCTCTGAGCGCCTCCCCCTATGTGGGCATTTGTCTGTCTGTCAGTGTCTGTCTGTCGCGTAAACAAACAATGACAAACAAGCCGTAACAACAGGAAGGGGAGCCACGCTGTGCTCTGTAAATGGAGGAAATAAATAAATAAAGCCATAGATAAATAAATAAACAAGGTATGTCTGGGTTCTCTCTCTCTCCCTGTGTCTCCATCGCACATCTTCCCCCAAACACTGAGGAGATATGGAGACATCTGTGATCTGTTGTCTTTTATTACTCCTTCATCAAATGAAGGCCTCTCAGTCGTTCAGTCAACAGCGCTTGGTGTGCCTGGAGGATTACCTCATCATTCTCCTTCTGTCTACAAAGGGGGTCTGCATAACATAATGTGTATGTGTATGTGTGTGTGTGTTTGTGCCTGCTAGTGTGTGTATGTGTTTTTGTGTGTCTGCATGTCCACACACGTGTGTGTGTGTGTGTGTGTTTGTGTGCAAGCAAGCACGCTCTGGCCAGCCATAAGCCATCGATCCACCTCACATCATCTAATCTCTCTCTCTCTCTCTGATCCCGGCTCGACAGGCATAGTTAGGAGCCAAATGTATGACTTATTGGCGAGGTGTGTGGGGAGTGGGGAGGCAGGAGGCAGACAGGTAGATGAACACAGAATAGTAGTAGACTCTGGAGGCAGACTACCTGAGAGGGAAAGGACGCCAACCAGAGAATGGCACAGCAAATGCACACACACTCGCATGCAGGCACACACACACACACACACACACACACACACACACACACAACACACACACACACACACACACACACACACACACACACACACACACACACACACCACACACACACACACACACAACACACACACACACACACACACACACACACACACACACACACACACAATCTTATTCAGTGAATCACAGCTGAAAAGAAAGAATGCTGGCTTCTGATACTTCCTGATACTTCTTTCATAGAGAATAAAGAGGAGGTTTCAAAGCCCAGTGTTAGCTCTAAATGTTTAGCCTATACACCAAGTTTTGAAAGAAATGCAATATTCAAACTGTACAGTATATCTGTTATTTTTATTGCATATAGGAATAACTGAGCCTAGGTGAATCGGGTAAGTAGGTATTAAAGAGTTTTGTCATGTTATGTTGCTAGTAGATGATAAAAAAACACAGATAGCCAGCTATCTAAGTGCACCGGGCCCATGCAAAAGGAACTGTCCCACTCACACGGATCTAGCTGATCTAGCCCACTCACACGGATCTGGGATGGAATAAGCTAGCAAGCAAGCTACAACAACTGGATTTGGGATGATGTGGGTCTTCACCGTCTTATGTGGACAGAGGCTTCACTCCTGCTCATGTAGTGCTCATATTTACATGTACAGTTGAAGTCGGAAGTTTACATTCACTTAGGTTGGAGTCCTTAAAACACGTTTTTCAACCACTCCACAAATTTCTTGTTAACAAACTATAGTGTTGGCAAGTCGGTTAGGACATCTACTTTGTGCATGACACAAGTAATTTTCCAACAATTGTTTACAGACAGATTATTTCACTGTATCACAATTCCAGTGGGTCAGAAGTTTACATACACTAAGTTGACTGTGCCTTTAAACAGCTTGGAAAATTCCAGAAAATGTCATGGCTTTAGAAGCTTCTGATAGGCTAATTGACATAATTTGAGTCAATTGGAGGTGTACCTGTGGATGGATTTCAAGGCCTACATTCAAACTCAGTGCCTCTTTGCTTGACATCATGGGAAAATCAAAAGACCCACTGGGAATGTGATGAAAGAAATAAAAGATTAAATAAATAATTATCTCTACTATTATTATGACATTTCACATTCTTAAAATAAAGTGGTGATCCTAACTGACCTAAGACAGGGAATGTTTACTCGGGTTAAAAATGTCAGGAATTGTGAAAAACTGAGTTTAAATGTATTTGGCTAAAGTGTATGTAAACTTCCGACTTCAACTGTATGTCACTTATCCGAACACTTTTCCAACTTGATAAAATACACATTTCTCCCAAAATACACATTTTATATGTCGTATTGGGACTTTTAGTTGAAAGGATGAAACTAATCAGAATGTTTAACAGCAACCTAATTCTGCAATCTTCCCTTCAATTATTCTAAATAAATATTAGAAAATGATTTAGAGCCGAGGGGATATGCATGAGCCCTAATAGTTTATAGTTCTTAGAGTAAGTATTTTACTTTATTGAAACATTTTCAGTTTATTTTATTTTAATTGTTTTATTGCAACCATCAATCCCAAAATACAGGTAGAGACTAGATTACATTATTTCTAAATAAATCTATTCAGAGTAGAATTTAAACTGTATTGCATTGAAATGTAGCACTGTCCATCAGGCTACTTATTTCAACTCTAAAACATCCATTTGATGAATTAACGGTTGTCAATACAAGATACACATTCAATCCTTCACTTCACAAAATTTAGGGTATTGATCCAACAACCTTTTCTTCGCCAGGTCACGGCCAGAGCAGCATTGCCTGTCAATGTAATTATTATACCTATGAACAACTAGCAGGCAGGAAAGCAGATGTTGGAGATTGTATGTCGCTTCATTACATTAACTTTCAATTACCATCATTTCCAATCCCCTTCACCTGCCCATATTCCCAATTACTAGTCATAACAGAATGTGTGTGTGTGTATGAGTGTATGTGTGTGTGTGTGTGTCTCTGCATCTCTCCATTATGCTCCATAACATAATCTAATTGTGCACAGGAAGAGCATTAGTGTGCTTATGTTTATGGAGCGCTCCATAGACTTTTATGATCTCCACTTCTCAGTCACTTCTCAGTCTCTCAGAGGTCACTTCTCAGTCACTTCTCAGTCTCTCAGAGGTCACTTCTCAGTCACTTCTCAGTCACTTCTCAGTCTCTCAGAGATCACTTCTCAGTCACTTCTCAGTCTCTCAGAGGTCACTTCTCAGTCACTTCTCAGTCTCTCAGAGGTCACTTCTCAGTCACTTCTCAGTCTCTCAGAGGTCACTCGTTCGAGTCACTTCTCAGTCTCTCAGAGGTCACTTCTCAGTCACTTCTCAGTCTCTCAGAGGTCACTTCTCAGTCACTTCTCAGTCTCTCAGAGGTCACTTCTCAGTCACTTCTCAGTCTCTCAGAGGTCACTTCTCAGTCCTTCTCAGTCTCTCAGAGGTCACTTCTCAGTCCTTCTCAGTCTCTCAGAGGTCACTTCTCAGTCACTTCTCAGTCTCTCAGAGGTCACTTCTCAGTCTCTTCTCAGTCTCTCAGAGGTCACTTCTCAGTCACTTCTCAGTCTCTCGAAGGTCACTTCTCAGTCACTTCTCAGTCTCTCAGAGGTCACTTCTCAGTCTTCAGAGTTCACTTCTCAGTCACTTCTCAGTCTCTCGAGGTCACTTTCAGTCACTTCTCAGTCTCTCAAGGTTTCTCAGTCACTCTCAGTCTCTCAGAGGTCACTTCTCAGTCACTTCTCAGTCTCTCTTTCAGAGGTCACTTCTCAGTCTCTCTCAGTCTCTCAGTAGGTCACTTCTTCAGTCACTTCTCAGTCTCTCAAGGTCACTTCTCAGTCTCTCAGAGGTCACTTCTCAGTCTCTCAGAGTTCACTCTTCAGTCTCTCAGAGGTCACTTTTCAGTCCTCTCAGAGTTCACTTCTCAGTCACTTCTCAGTCTCTCCAGAGGTCACTTCTCAGTCACATCTCACTCGTCTGTTTGATGGGGAACATGATCTCTAAGGGCGTGGCAAGTGGATGTGTGTATACACACGTTTACACATATATGTTATATATATATACACAAGCACGGATACAGGCACAGATGCAGGCACGTATAGATGCAGGCACGTACGCGCGCGCACACACACACACACCACACACACACACACACCAACACACACACCACACACACCAACACACACACACACACACACACACCACACACACACACACACACACACACACAACACACACACACAAACACACACACACACATCACATCATAAAGTAGAAAATCAGAAAATGGCCAAATACAAAGTCTCAAACTCAGATTAATCTAGCTCTATCCACCAGCGACTAGTATCTGTACTGTATGATTGGCCAGACTTAAACTGTTCCCAGTCTCCCATTGAAGGCCTATCTGCCAATTAGCCATCCATGGACAGGGTTGGTAGTTACTTTCTAAATGTAATCCGTTTCAGTTATTAAATACCTGCCCAAAATTGTAATCAGTAACGTAAACATTTGGATTACACAGTAGCGTAATCTGATTACTTCCAGTTACTTTTGGACGTACTTTTCTGTAAGAGGCCATTAGAAGAAGAGAAAATATGAAAATAAAATGGCATTTGGTGTGTCATACTGGTCTCTGACTTGTGGTCAGACTCATTCAGGTGGAAACAAACTTAAATGTATGCTCTTTTTTTGATTATGAATTGAATGTCATTGAGAAAACCGAAAGGTGTCATAATGTATTTTTCCCGCAAACCTCCTTCTTGAATTCAAAACAGGTAATCAAGAAGTAATCATCTTGAAATCAAAAGTATCTTAATCTAAATGAAATATTTCATCTGGTAAAGTAATGTATTGTATATGTTACAGTTTTTTTTGGTAATGTTGATTACATGTTTGTTGGTGGTTGGCTCTTTTTTGCCCCCCCTTGACTGTCTTTTTTTTCTGTCATTGCAGTGATAGTAGACATACATATTCTTGTCGGTCATTGGACAGTGATAGTAGAATACTATTTGTGTCATTGAGTGATAGTATGAATACCTATTTGTGTCATTGCAGTGATAGTAGAATACCTATTTGTGTCATTGCAGTGATAGTAGAATCCTATTTGTGTCATTGCAATGATAGTAGAATACCCTATTTGTGTCATTGCAGTGATAGTAGAAGATACTATTTTGTGTCATTGCAGTGATAGTAGAATACTATTTGTGTCATTGCAGTGATAGTAAGAATACCTATTTGTGTCATTGCAGTGATAGTAAGAAATACCTATTTGTTGTATTGCAGGATAGTGAAAATACCTATTTGTGTCATTGCAGTGATAGTAGATTGCCTATGTGTCATTCGAGTGAAAGTAGAATGCCTATGTGTCATTGCAGTGATCCGTAGAAATGCCTATTTGTTGCCTCATTGAAGTGACAGTAGAGCATGTCTTTATGTGTGTGCATCTGCAGTGATAGTTAGAATGCTATGTGTCATTGCAGTGTAGTAGAATGCCTATTGTCATTGCATTGGTATAGTTAAGAGAAGTTTGCCCTATTTGTGTCATTGGCAGTGATAGTAGAATGGCTATTTGTGCATTGCAGTGATCGTAGATATGCCTATTTGGTGTCATTGCAGTATAGAAATCCTATTTGTGTCATTGCCAGTAGAATGGTAGTAGAATACCTGCAAGCCTCATTATGTTTGATTCAACGGAACCCCATCCTGACCTTCACCAGGTCTTTGTCTCTGTGTCTACCTGGACCATCCACAACAGCTTATCTTCTACATTTCCACCGCAGGTAAAGTTGGCAATGACTTTCCCTGGCTGTCATCATTTCACAGACAATGGCAAGACAAAGGATCTTATCGTGGACGACAGGAAATGAAGGTCTGAACACGCCCCATTCACATCGACAGGGCTCTAGTGGAGCGGGTCAAGAGCTTCAAGTTCTTCAGTGTATACATCACTAAGGACCTATCACGGTCCAAACACACCAACAGAGTCGTGAAGAGGACATGACAATACCTCCTCTGCCTCGGGAGGTTGAAAACATTTGGTATGGGCCCTCAGATCCTCAAAAAGTTCAACAGCTGCCCCTTTGAGAGCATCTTGACTGGTTGCATCACAACTTGGTACGGCAACTGCTCGTCATCTGACCACAAGACGCTACAGTGGGTAGTGCGTACGGCCAAGTACATCACTGGGGCTGCCATCCAGGACCTCTATACCAGGCGGTGTCAGAGGAAGGCCCTAAAAATTGTCAATGACTCCAGCCACCTAAGTCATAGACTGTTTTCTCTGCTACGACACGACTAGCGCTACCAGAGCACCAAGTCTGGGACCAAAATGCTCCTCAACAGCTTCTAACCCCAAGCCATAAGACTGCTGAACAGTTCATCAAATGGCTACCTGAACTATTTACATTGACCCCCTTTATAATAACATTTTTGTTACACTGACTCTCTTGCACTGGCTCGATCTCCTTCTCCGGCACAGTCGGTATAGTAGTGACAGGCACCAGTAACCGGTTTGGATGGAGGTTTGGATGGAGGGAAGTTTGCCGATCTGTGCCACGGAAAAAGCAGCAGACATAATTTGATTGAATTCCTCTGGAGACGAATTCCAGCCTGCCCCCATCCTGAACACTCTCAACACTCGACCGCCTACATCTAAATGTCTTGTGGGGGAAAGGGGAATAGATCTATATCGAAGGTGGCAAGTGGTAAAGTGCATGTGTGCCGAGTTCGGAGGCACAGTTAAGATTCCGGGAATGAGGCACACAGAGACAGAATCCTGAGACGGAAGAAACAAATATTTGAAAGAAAGATTACCGTCGCAGCTGCAGCGAGCGAGATGTTGGAAAGGCAAAGTAAACAAGCCGGGTCTCGGGGGGGGGGGGTATGGAGAGAGGGAAAGGGGGAGAGGAAGGAGAGAGAGAGTGAATGAAATGACAATAGAGGAGTGGGAACAGGATCAGCAGAGTCAGGAGACAATGCAAATAGCAGAGAGGAAAGAGAGTAAAGCATCAACACCTAAAGAGGAGAGGGAAGATAAAGAACAGAGGGATGGGGGGGGTGTTTGGATGCAGAACTAGAATGCTGTATAATTAAATAATGCAGGGAGGGAAGGAGGGAGAGAGGCAGGGAGGAGAGGGAGGGGGGTGGTGAAGTGGGAGAGAGAGATTGAGGGAGCGAGGGAGGCAGGGAAAGAGGGAGCAGAGAGCTCTTCTCTTCCCATCTCTGTGTAGACACAATGGCCACCTAGGCCTTTAGGTATCACTAATTACAGTATCCATGGTATCACTCCAGACACACTGCTGCAGACACCCTTCATTATAGCAGCTAGGACTCAGGGCCAGGCTGGGCTGGCTGCTTGAACAGGGCCAGACTGCGTTCAACCACTGACGGCAGCAGGAAATATAGTATCAGGCAACATGTTATAGGTGGTTATGATAATCTGTTGAAGTGGGATATATCCCACTGTGTGGAAAGATTCATAGGAAACAATAGTGTATTTTCCTTCTAAATCTACATTTTGGCTGACTTGTTTTGCCATGTAATCCATTACAGTTACTAGTTACCTGTCCAAAACTGTAATCAGTAACATAACTTTTAGATTATCCAAACTCAGTAATGATTACTTTTGGATTACTTCCCTTAAGAGGCATTAGAAGAAGACAAAAAGGATCCATCAAATGCATTGGTGTGTCATCATAGTGGTCTCTGACTTGTGGTCAGACTCGCTCAGTTGGAACAAACTTTAATGCTTAAAACTTGCGCTTAAAATGCTGAATTTAATGTCATTGAGAAAACAGAAAGGTGTCATAATGCATTTTCGCAAACACAATTTCTGAAAGGGGCGGCAGGTAGCCTAGTGTTTAGAGCGTTGGGCCAGTAACCGAAAGGTTGCTGGATCGAATTCCCGAGCTGACAAGGTAAAAATCTGTCCTTCTGCCCCTGAACAAGGCAGTTAACCCACTGTTCCCCAGGAGGCCGTCATTGTAAATAAGAATTTGTTCTTAACTGACTTGCCTAACAAAGTGCAGTGTTCTTGGCTAGCTCCTCTGAACAAAAGTGTCCTTACGAGAGACCACATTTTTTTATGGCAGGTGAAATCGTACATCATTAGCTCATTATTATGGATGTATCCAAATAAATGTSACTAGAAAACAGCTTAAACAAATGCAAAGGCAGCTACTTTGTTGTTATTCTGTCTGCACTGTTTGACGTGACTGTAAATTAGCCTTAGTTGGCAATCTAGCAAGCAAGGGAAAATAACTTTGCCAGCCAGTATGGCAATGGAACACTTAGAATGAACGACTGGGTCGCGTCCATAGATACAGAACAACAATACTTAACGACTGGGTCGCGTCCATAGATACAGAACAACAATACTTAACGACTGGGTCGCGTCTCTGGCCACCGAACCAGTAGAACGAACCAGCTGGCTTGGGTAGCAACCTTAGATTTGTGTCAGGAATATATCTTGTGGAAGGATGAAATAGTATGAATAAATTCATCAAAATAATGTTTTTAATGAAAACATGTCAATCACTATTTGAATAGGTTAGTAACAATAAGAGAATAAGACGCTTAAGTGATATTGCCCTCGAAGCCGGTGTTTGGAGGATATATTGGCACYATGTTGTTAAGTCGTCCGAACACCGGCTTCTCAGGCATTATCACTTAAACGTCTTATTCTCTTATTGCCATCATGCTGAACCACACCGTTGGATTCAACAGTGAATAACACTGCTGTGACATCTGGTTGTTATGCGTTATTGTACACTAATTAGAGAAGCAGAATGGTTTGTTGTGACTGTCACCTCCTCCAGATACATGCTACAGTATTGCTGGTTAGGGGTTGGTAAGTCTGTTATAAGACATAAATATGGTATCTGTTAAAGCTMCATGACTACTGTGTCTCCTCAACAGAGCCAATCGTATAGAGTAGGAGCTGATTCCAGATCTGCACTTAGTGAAACTTCACCCCCAGAATCCATTGTACAATACAGTGCATGATCAAGCTAGGGACAAATCTTCCTAGATCCTGTTAGCACACTAGTGTACTTTACCCAGATAGGAAAGACTACTGTAACAGAGAGTTATTCAATGCTAACCTATTAAACTCTGACCCCTATGGTGGCATTAAAATCGAAAGCGGTAAAATCAATAAGTCACATAAAAGCTGATATCAGTTAGATGGCTTTGGCTTGCCTTTCCCCACGGACCAGGGTCTGTCACGGAGGAGGAGTAGAGGAATCCCTACAAATCCCCCCGGGGATGTGTGTGTGTGTGTGTGTGTGTGTGTGTGTGTGTTTGTGTGTGTGTGTGTCCATGGGGGAAACGTCTGCCTCTGACTACTTTGATCTGAGCTCATTTACAACTCCTCTCGGCAAGATGTGAAGCTTTACATGAGGCTCCTAATCCTGAGGAATTAGAGATCAGAGGTGGGTTCGATCGCACGTGTCGCTGACCACAGAACTGCCGTCCAACACGGACCACAAGGCAGGGAAGTGTGATGCAATACAGAGCCTGATAGACCTTACATGATTTGTACTTACCATAGTTGTTTTAATGTGGGGGGTGGTTCCTGAGAAAGGCTATAACGTTGATGGTGTGTTTACGGTACGGCTATCAAGAGGCCATCATTTCAGACTGTCTACTTTAGACCTGAGGTGTATCCATGACAACAGTGATCTCCTTATCATTCTCTGTGGATAGATCTGAACGCTTGAGCACTCCCATGATTGTTTTACGGACGTTCAACATAACAACAAGGTAACATAATGTTACCTAACAATGTTTAGACATGTGGAATGTGGTATGATACAGTACATACATGTTTAACATTTCACTGGTTTTACGATTGCATGCCTCTGAGGGTACAAAACATTAAGGACACCCGTTCTTTCCATAATATAGACTTACCAGGTGAATCCAGGTGAAAGCTATGATCTCTTATTCATGTCACCCGTTAAATCCACTTCAATCAGTGTAGATGAAGTGGAGACCGATTAAATAATAGTTTTTAAGCCTTGAGACAATTGAGACATGGATTATGTATGTGTGCTATTCAGAGGGTGAATGGGCAAAGCAGAAGATTTAAGTGCCTTTGAACGGGGTATGTTAGTAGATGTTTGTTTCAAGAGCTGCAACACTGCTGGGATTTTCATCCTCAAACATTTCCTGTGTGTGTATCAAGAACGGTCCACCACCCAAAGGACTTCCAGCCAACTTGACACAACTGTGGGAAGCATTGGAGTCAACATGGGCCAGCATCCCTGTGGAACGCCTAAGACACCTTGTAGAGTCCATGCCCTGACGAATTGAGGCTGTTCTGAGGGGGTTCAACTCAATATTAGGAAGGTGTTCCTAATGTTTTGTACACTCAGTGCAGTTTTACACACTGTAACCTGCCTCTAGAACAGTCTTCACAGTTTTCACAGCTCACCAAGCTAGCCTTTTCAGTTCCAGTCTAGTTCCCCCATTTGAGGAAGAAAGGCTTGAGACCCACTACACCACTATCCTCCATCTTTCTCCCTTGCAACCCCTCGCCCTAGCAGAATGAACTGCCATGGGTAATTCTCCAACTGATCCCTCTCCTTCTCTCTTCACTGACACACGGAAAGAGGGGTTAGAGAGAAGTAAAGAGAGAGAGAGAGAGAAAGTAGGAGGGAGAGAAAGAGAGTGAGAGCGGGAGGGAGGGAGAAAGGGAGGGAAAGAGCGAGAATATTCCGAGGCCCCAGAAGGCAGAGTTATCCGTGACAGAGAGTGATGCCCACTTCCCATCCCTCCATCTCACCCGTCCCTTCCTTTCTCCATCACTTTCCCTCATTCACTCGGTCAGAAAGAACAAGCTATTCTTCTTTTCCTTGTCGACTCTGTAGATGTGACACGGTAACATATGTGTCGAATCATCCACTGTATCACCATCCTCTAACATGATTCATCGATCTCGTTACCACTTCACACGACTTGATGTGTATCATAAAAATAAATTAAATCCTAATTAAATGTTTGATTTTGACAAATTTCTCTGTATAGGACAGCGATATGCTCGATAGGTTGGGGGGACATTTAGATAGAGTTGTGAAATTGTCTGTGATTGCTTTTGAAATTACAAACAGCATAAGGAGCTTTTTCTGTTAGTATCATGCGTTTTCTTTATTCCAAGGGGAAGGGCACGCGTTCTTAGACCTCACAGTATTACGGCATTATGGATTTGTTCATAAAGTATAATAATGTACTTTACGGTAAGACTGTCTTTTATCATGAGGGTGAAGGGGACTGTGTATGTGTGAGAGAGAGAACATGTGATGGTGAGTTGTGTGTTGTGGTGTGTGTGTGTGTGTGTGTGTGTGTGTGTGTCTGTGTGTGTGTGTGTGTGTCTGGTTGTGTGTGTGTCAATGTGTGATGTGTGTGTGTGTGTGTGTGTGTGTGTGTGCTGTGCAGTGCCAGCTGCGTGCGTGCGTTGCGTGTGTGTGCGCTTGTGCCGTGTCGTGTCATGTTGTGTGTGACGTCCACACACACCCACCAACTATTGCATTTCTTGAAATAATGATTCCTGTCATATTGGGCTCCAGGTCTCACGAGATAGACCATTTATAAGCTATAACACTCCCTACAGCTACTCAATAACTCTCGCCACCTGGTGATGGCGAGTAATACTTTTTTTACATCGATTCATCAGGCTACAGCAGCCGAGCTAAGAGAAGATCACTAACGGACTAAAATACAGAACCAGCCAAACGCAATAGAAAGACCGCCTACGATATAACACCTAGCAGGCTCAAGGAATTTGCCAACACAATTCAAACACATCACTAACAGCATCAAAAATGAACTGTTGTGCCTTCAAACATAGATACACTGGCTAGACTCATGATCCTCTCTCTTCCTTTTCTTACTGGGGTATTGCGATAATCCGCCTCCCTGTCTATGTTTAACCCTCGCCGCAAACTTGCACCACCATATAAGAGTTATGGTTTCTCGGAGGGATTATGCATTTGATTTGTATAACACCACCCTAGCGCTAGCTGCGACATCGGTCCGTAGGCTGGACCAAAACGAGAGGTTTATGGCGGACAAGGAGATGGAAGAAAGAGCCCACAGGTGAGGTACTCAGCACAGGACAGCATCTGCAACCTGATGGAACCGCAAGTGCCACATGGGTGTTTGATGTAGCTAGGTGTGAATGGGGCTGTTCATCTACTACTCCGGTAGCATGGTTACTCTTCAGTGATGTAGTCGATGTGTGTGTGCTTAAGTGTGTGCGTGTGTTGTGTGTGTGCTCGTCCATCGGAGAGACACGTCCTTGACTTCTGAACTACTTTGATCGGAGCTCACTTTACAAACTCCTCCCTGCTAGAAGTAACAGACCTATGTCTGGCCAACAACAGCCTCTATAGAGGCAGGAAGGGACGGGAGAGGGAGCAGCAATGAGGGTGTTAAAAAGAAAGGAGCTCCTGCCACCATCTCTGGCCCCAACAACACACACACACACACACACACAGCGACACACCACACACACACACAACACACATCACAGCGACAAACCACACCAGCACACACACCATCTACACCACCACCACACAAGGCACTCAGCGAGCACGAACCACTTCCTCACTTACATCACATTTACACACACACATACCACAGAGGTTTCCTTAAAGTTAAAAAATCTCACCTCGTGAGCTCAAATAAAACTCACCTACCATAAGCTTATCACGTCTAGTGCGAGAAAGCCTGGCTACTGGGCCCAAAATCATTCCTTGGAGCCCGCTTCTAAGCCCCTCTTTATCGCCTTTATTGAGCTCCACTATCAACCGGACAACTTACTCCAGCATGTCTTTGCATGAAATACCTGTTGAAGAAACAGCTCTCATTCATGGATGGGAAGTGGTGATACACATTATATTTTACTTTGTTGTCAATAAGGCAGTGTAAAATAACAATAAGCTGCTGGAAAGAAAATGGAACATGAATGGACGACTGTGGTTGGTTTAGTGCCAGTAGCTTAGACATTGTAGAGGGGATGAAAAAGATGAGAAGGAGAACTAGCGTTAGGTGGGATCTGGGACTGTTTTGTAGTAAAGAGGAATCTCGAACTCTGGATTTATATCCACCCTCTGATGACGAGAGAACGAACACTAGAGAGGAGATCGAGAGAGATGAGAGCAGAGCCGAGAGAGAGAGAGAGAGATAGGGAAACTAGAGCCGAAGATAAGATTTCTGATTTTGTACAGCAAGGTGTGAAGGAGAGGATGAGAGTAGTACTTAAAGAAGAGAGAAGAGAGAGAGATGATGAGACGCTAGTTAACATGTTAAGGAGAGAGAGGAGAAAGACGGGAACGAGGAGACAAGAGAAATGAGATGTGACGCCCGGAACGAGAAGACCGCGACCAAGTAGAGATTGAGAGAGATGGGATTGAGAGAGAGAGATAGAGAGAATGAGGAGTAAGATGATAGGAGTGAGAGAAGAGAGAGAGAGAGAGAGAGACGATGAGAGGAGAAGGCAGAGAGATGGTGGCATAAGGAAGAAAAATACGAGAGATAAAACTCCAAAGACAGGGAGAGAGAGAGAGAGAGAGCACGGCCATCATGAGGTGTGTGAATTTGTGGGTGCTTCAGAGCATGAGTGCGAATACCTGCACCTGCGAGAAATATATTGTGCATATATGTGTGTATGTTTGTGTCTGTATTATGTGTTCATAATATCTATCTGCATCTGTTAATGTGTCTCTGTGCATGTGTGAATATATTTGTGCATGTGTATTGCTGTGCGTGTGCGTTGGTTACTCACAGGTATTTGCCGTGCCCTTGGGGATGGGTAGATAGGAGCCTGCGCTCCACGTCCGTCCCTGGTAGTTCCTCTTACAGCGGCCACAGTCCGGCCCCGTGGTGTTGTGCTCACACTCACAATTTAGCGTCTCTTTGTCAAACACACAACTATTGGCGTGAAGGTTACACTTGCACCTGTCGAGGAGGAAGAAGAACAGAGAAAAGAGAAATCAACACCTGTGGAATTTTCACGTTTAATCCCAGAGCTAAAATGTGGGATTGAAAGAAAAGTACATGACAGAGAGAGAGGGAGGGAGGGAGGGAGGGAGGGAGGGAGGGAGGGAGGGGACAAAGAGTAAGTATTTGGACAGTGCAGAAGGGCAGGGTTTCCTTGAGGATGATTTGCATGTGAACACAGAAACAGAGACAGAGGTATTCTCAGTTTCAGGAGAACAACTTCAAACAGCACACACAGCGCCAAGGATTCCTCAAAAGAGTCTGCATCATTATTTTCCCTCTTTCTTCTGCCATGAAAGATGACTTATTTATAATTGTCTCACTGGAGGAAGTGTAATTGCAGTAAGGTCACATTTAACTAAGCGAGAGTGAGAGAATGAGAGAACGGGGAGAGAGAGAGAGATAGAGAGAAAGATCAGAGAGAGAGAGAGAGAACAGACTAAATGAAACAAGTATAGTGGAATTGTTCAACAAACCGGGGAGAAGAGAGTTGCAGTCGCCCCCCCTTCTCTCTCTCTGAGCTTGTACATGTCAGCTGCTTCAAGGGTGTTAAAGAGCAGGACCACTCTTATTTTGGCAAAGAAAAATACAACTAGGTCTTTAAAAGAGGCTCAGGCATTCACATAAACAAACTAGTGAATTCTTATTCTCATCCTACTACAATTGTAATATTACAGTACAACAACATACAGTACTGTCTAGTCAATACTCAAAGTGACCACTGGGGACATACACACTTTATGTACGCATCTCTAATCCTGACAATGGCACTTGACACAGAGAAAGTCTAGCTCTCAAAACTCCCTTCCTTTCTAAATATAAAAACAGCTTGCATTGATTTTGTTGCAAAGAGTCAAGAAGGTTGCAATTGTGTTGCAATACACGGTGATCTCTATCTATCCTAGGAGAACGAGAAACGGAGGTGGTTGTGTGACTTGGAGTACTGGCGTTGGGAGGTAACTCTACTCCTCTGCTGGGACTGTGTGTGCAATGTAATATCATGTATGTATTGGCGTCCACATGCAGCCTCACCCTTGGCCACCCATTGCAGATGAGAGGAGAGTCGTAGTCACTCATTCATGTCTCTACAGCAATATGAGAAGACATACTTCCAAAAACAATTGACAGCAGTTCAATTTTGATTGACTTTCTGAAAAATGTGTTATTTTCCCCCTCAGAGAATATCATTACTCAGCGATGTACTATGTAGCGACAGGAAGAACCTCCCAAGACTGTCAGCTAAAAACACTACATGAAAACGACATAAAAATGAATCATGTGAATTGGTGTTGTTCTGATGGGTTCATAGCAGGTGAAAATACTGTGACTCTTAATTTCTTTCTATTGTGAGCAGGGCTACAGTTTATGGATTGGTGTTGCTATCATGGCTGCATATCTGGTAAAACAACAATATATATTTATTTATATTGGGAACAGATCTCTATTAGGAGCAGTGAGGAGGGTGTTGTTGAGGAATGATCAGCCAGGGACAGCTCAGCCTACCCTTCCTAACACTAACAACATGGTGAGAGACTCCAGTGACAGCTGGCAGTGTTAATCCCTCCATTCCTCCATCCCTCCACCACGACTCACTGCGCCAGCTCTAAAACGCTAAGCCTGATTCACCAGATAAATATGACGACTCACAAGGAACAACACTCCTAAACCAATCAGCCGACTTTGATCTATCTTAGCAGCGCGCCGCTCATCTGCTGTGGCGGTGGAGGAATGGCTGATTCCTCATGCTCTGATTTCAGGCCGCCTCGCCGTCACCCACCGATTAGGGCCACAACGCTTTCTCGTCATGTCTGTCCCTGGCTGTGTCTCTCTCATTCTCTCTCTCCTCTCCCTCTCCCTCTCTCTCCTCTCCCTCTCTCTCTCTCCCTCTCACTCTTTTCTGAAGGCCTATAAGATCACCCGTCCCCCTGCATGAATATGGGTGCCCATTATTAAAGCTATTATGGCGCGGCGTGTCGGGGTGGCGTGCAGCGCTGTAGCGTTGTGGTGATGTTGTAGGAAGTGATGTGCATCATGCTCTAAAGTGCTTCAGGGTGATGAACGACGCCGCCATCCCCGCAGGTATACACGCTCAGCATAAATGATGGGTCATTATTTTCCTCAGGCTCCCCGATTTGCATCTCATTACCCAGAAGGCTGTTGGGTGGCGGTGGCGACAGGGGACATCGCTATTACAATGTGCCTCACACTGAAGAATCAACAAGCAGCCTTTACAGATAATAGACACCTATTTGTCTGTCTGTCTCTCTCTCTCTCTATGTCTGTCTCTCTGTCTTTCTGTCTGTCTCTCTCTCTCTCTCTCTCTCTCTCTCTCTCTCTCTCTCGTCTGGTCATTCTCTCCTTCTGTCTTTTTAACCGCTGTCTGTCTGTCTGTCTGTCTGTCTGTCTGTCTGTCTGTCTGTCTGTTCTGTCTGTCTGTCTGTCTGTCTTGTCTGTCCTGTGTCTGTCTCTCTCTCTCTCTCTCTCTCTCTCCTCTCTCCTTCTTCTCTCTCCTCTCTCTCTCTTTCTTCCTCTCTCTCTCTCTTCTGTCTCTGGTCTCCTGTCTCTCTCGCTGTTGTCTGTCTGTCTGTCTGTCTGTCTGTCTGTCTGTCTGTCTGTCTGTCTGTCTGTCTGTCTGTCTGTCTGTCTGTCTGTCTGTCTGTCTGTCTGAGCATATGCTACATAACCAAAATGTTAAATGCAGTGAGGTTGTGAGCCGGTTAAACTGTATTACTTGACATTCTGATGAGGCAGCTACCTTTCTCTGTTCTCCTCTCTGTTCTCCTCTCTGTTCTCCTCTCTTTCTCTTCTCTTTCTCTCTATAACTGTCGGGGGGTCTGAGACTTAGTCTCCATGGAGAGGAGAGCCTTTTGTGGTGTAACCTTCAGGTCCCCTCAACACCGGAGACATTTTAATCATCGGGCAGAAATGATATCGTCACGCGCTGCAGGCATAATGAAGAAGATGCCGGGCGGTGGGCCCATGGGTCTCCCAGCCCTGTGTGTATGTATGTGTGCATGTGTGTGTGTGTGTGGAGCCATGGCCCATGGATCTCTTAGCTATTGGCTCTGTCGTGTGGAAATCAGACCCAGGCCCCGGGTGCCGAGGGAGGCCCTAGAAGAAGGGGACGGCTTAAACGAGTTATGCTGTAAACATGCATTTAATCAGATTTGAATGGCAAAGCTCCTCCCCTGGGCACTTTCACTACCTGTTTTCAATTAATGCTAGTCACCACACTTTAGTGTAAAGTCTGCGGATATGGGTGCAACATTGAAAGGCAGTCTCTCTATCGCTCTCTCTTTCAGACTTTCTCACTTTCTGTCTGTCCCTTTCTCCCACTCTTTGTCCTCTTTCTCTCTTTCGTCTCTTTCTCTTTCTGCTCCTATGCCTTGCCTCAAATTAAATATTCATAGTGGTTAGGCAATGTTTTGTTTTCGTGTGGTACTTTCAAAGGGCTATCGCTCAAGGCGAGTTTGGAGAGCCAACCACTGTCTGCTGCTCTGCTAGAGGTCATGAGGATATTTATTCATAAAATTACCCAGGAGGCTGTGTGCTCATTGCTCAGACAGGTTAACGTGCTCAAGTGGAGAAAAAAAAGAAAGGGAAAATCAATGCTGGGGTTTTGCCTTTTTTGTCTGACTTCAGACTTCCAGTCTTCCACCCACACTTTCTTACATCTGACAAAAGGTTTGACGCTCTCCTTGAGATGGAGGAGACAGAATACATTGTACAGGTCTGATTTATTTATTTATCTTTTCCAAAATAGACAAGCGGCAGAGACGTGCGATGATGCGAGCAGAGTGGAGCTTACACCCAGCTCGCCTGAAGCACCGGACACTCTGACCTCCAAAGTAATGGAATTCTGATTGACAATGAGGGACCAGACGGCATGTTGTGCACTCTCCAAACCAATGTTATTAGCAAAAAGAAGAACAACACAACACAAGGCCTAGTTTCCAGGGAAATTGCTCTTCCTTTTTTATAATTTTATCTATAATCTCTTTCGAAAGACACAGGCTATCTCATTATAACCAAACAAGCACTTTTCCCTCATCCAGCATTTTCTTACCGTGCCTTTGTAGCAAGACATATCAGTCGCTAATGAATCATAATTACACACAAACGAAGCCCACACATGGCCATGTAACGGTGCTGATCCTACCAAATTGAGCAGCGTGAATGAAACACGGCCCTTAAGTGGGTTCATTAAGTGAAGCAATTAAATTCAATCAAACGTGCAGGTGTTATTGTAACCAAGCGAATAGGGTTAAATACTCCATTAATAAATGTTGCTTTGTTTCAGCATTCTGTCTCCTGTAAGTGAGCAACAATAATACAATGGAGGGGAGGGAAAAACGATCAAGCTCCGACTCGATTATGCAAAGGCCAAATTGAAATAGAATCCCTGGAAGGAATACTAACAAGGCCTGAAGGTGTCCACAAGTAATGTGTCTGGGTAGACACAGCGGAGTCCGACCATTACTGAGAGCCTTATCAGGGACCTAACCACAATTATTTCAAACATTGTGACTCGCTGCAATAAGCAACAACCCCTTCTCCCTGAAGCTGCAATGATGTTGAAGGCTGACATTGAGCCACCCTCCCCTCACATCACATCACACACACACACTCACGCATGCACACACACCCACACCCTTTCTTGACACTTCAGCTCACATTAGATCTAAACAGATCTCCCTCTTTCTAGCGTGTTAGCTGCTAATTGCCTCCTGATGAAGGAGTTGTACAGCCTTCCTCTGGCCTGCAGTGCAGTGTAGGAAGTGAGAACCAGGCTCTGGCTCTCCTGAGWAGCCCTTTGCTAACAAACACACACACACACGCACGCACGCACGCACGCACGCACGCACGCACGCACGCACGCACGCACGCACGCACGCACGCACGCACGCACGCACACACACACACACGCACGCACCTGTCTCTTATACACATCTAGATGTGTATAAGAGACAGCCCCTTAACAGATTTGACAGGGAGAGAAGTGGAGTTCCATCCTCCGAATGCCTGATGACTATAAATGCTTCTGCTGCTCTGTCATTCGCCCACATACTTTAATCTGAGGCTGCCATCATTGAAGTCCTTTGTGGTGACAAGGGGCACGAGGGGCATTGTGCAAAACAAAGTCATCAGCGATTTGATCAGAGTTTCAGAGTATCAAAGCCAATGACGAATGTTCAAACCGCCGCTTTACTCACATGTGTCATTGGCTCTGGTCCAACCCATCGGTTTCTGGACCAATCAGACATGTGTTCACATTCGCTGAAGGGTCGGGGAGGTACCTCAGATCCAGACTCATTACAGAGAAGAAACTAACGCCCGTGGGCGTGGCGTAGCATTTGGCTGGAGCAAGGAGTCTGGGTAGCCAGTGAAACCCTCCTCCTCATCTTGACCCGAGGGGAATGAACCACTCTTATCTGCCTTGCTACTGCCAAGCCTTCAACAGCCTCATCTTAGTGGAGCTCTGGGAAGATCGACGGATCTGGATCTTTCAGTAACAAAGGTGTCGAGACACAGCAACCTTTTCAAGCATGTTATCAACTCTTAATTGAAGTCGGCCTATGTACTGTGCACATTACCTCATGGAGTTGAGGAAATGATTGAAATGGCTCAAATATATAATACTCCTTATACGGTTGAATAATATAAGACACCCAATAGCATGGCCTGGTACAGCTCATTATAGGAATATTACATTTGCTCCATTAGTAATGCGATACGCTTAAGTAGCCAATTAAGTTGTGAAGTGGAATACAAGTGAACGACCCTGGAGCTGAACTCTGGCACTCAGCTTAAGACGTGGTCATCCAAATGATCTTAATGAACGGTTTAAGTCGGCGGAGAGGAGGACAGACAAGGGGGTCAGACTTCAACATGAACCCTAACCCCTCATCTTAAAAAGTAGGGTTTGCTGGTATGAATGCTGATGTAATTCAATGCGAGGTGTTCCTCTAAGTTTTGCCATCCACTGTGAATTCTGTGAGGGCTGTGCCATTACTAATGCATGCTGGCTGACATGTTATCCAAGCAGGAGTCAATCAAGAGGGCTTTACTGTGGCTGACATGCCAACCCAGGTCAATAGAATCGAGTGGTTGGCGACTCTGATACCCCATCCCCCTTTCTGCTAAAATACTATTGGATTTAGAGCTGCTGGGGACAGAGGAGAAAAGAGGACGCACCAAGGGAGTAAGGACCAATAGCAATACCATTGGGGAAAGCAGAATAGGATTTCAAGGCTGGAAGTCAATGCTCCTTGAGTACCAAATGTGAGTGAGCTTGTCATTTCAACAAGCCACATAGAAGCAAAATCAAAAGAGAGAAGCGGCATTGATCAGTTTGGGTCTGTAGGCCAGAGAGCCTGCCATTGGACACACTGACCTATGTGTCACGCCTGCTCCCTCTCTTCCCCCCTGGCTCTCCAGGCTCCCCAGCATTGCGCACTCCTGCCACCATCATTACTCACACCTGCCTTCCCCTGTCACGCACATCAGCGATTTTTGGACTCACCTGGACTCAATCACCTCTGTCGTTACCTTACCTCTATATGTCTGGTTCCCCACTCTGTTCCTTGCTTTAGCATTCATAGTTGTTTGTCTTTGTATACCCGTGTGCTGACGCTGCTCCTGTCTTGTTTCTGTATCTGTTCCAATTAAATGTTGACTCCACGTACCTGCTTCTCATCTCCGCGTCTGTACTTACACTATGTGGGTCTGAGTGTGGGGGTCAGGGTGTGTGGGTCTGAGTGTGGGGGTCAGGGTGTGTGGGTCTGAGTGTGGGGGTCAGGGTGTGTGG
>NC_036854.1:36679562-36689245 GCF_002910315.2 Salvelinus sp. IW2-2015
GTGTGGGGGTCAGGGTGTGTGGGTCTGAGTGTGGGGGTCAGGGTGTGTGGATCTGTGTGTGTGAGTCAGTGTGTGTGTGTCCACATGCAACCACATCACACTGCCTTTGACACTAACCCTGGGTGAGATACTTCTTTATGTATTGGTCAATGCTAGTTCTATAATCTATTGATGGCTTCCCGCTAGTAGCAATGCCTGGTAACACTAGAAGCGTAGAGGCAGTCAATTTGACTTCACATGAATTTAAAATTGAAATATCACTGACATTTTTTAAGTCATGACCCCCCTTCATCCTTGACTTTTACTAAATAGGTATATTTAACACACGTATGATGCTCGAATAAACAGAATGTTTGTAATAAGCAGTTTTAAGACGACATGTCATTTCTTTCCCCACTGCACCTCAGTCCGCCTACGCAGCTGATGATGGTCCATAGAACCTACACCTAAACTATATCTAAACTAATGTCACACATATAATAAATATTAGCCTAAAGACAGGATTTAATTGACAGAGAGGTAGGGGAACAGATCCTCCTACAGAGTCACATGCAGGTAAGACAATTTGATTTCTATATAGTGACAGAAAGAGGCATCAAAACACTTATAGTATCTTTGCCAAATAACTCTCAAAATTGAAGAGATGAGCTGTATTTCAAAATATAAAATATAATCCATGTTCCATGCCCTGTACACCTGAGCATGTGGCAGCAGATAGTATACAGCAGTGGTTCCCAAACTTTTTATAGTCCCGTACCCCTTTAAACATTCAACCTCCAGCTGCGTACCCCCTCTAGCATCAAGGTCAGCGCACTCTCAAATGTTGTTTTTTGCCATCGTTGTAAGCCTCCCACACACACTATACGATACATTTAATAAACATAATAATGAGTGTGAGTTTTTGTCATAACCCGGCTTGTGGGAAGTGACAAAGAGCTCTTATAGGACCATTGCACAAATAATAACATAATAATAATCAATACTTTTGCTCTTTATTTAACCATCTTACATATAAAACCTTATTTGATCATTGAAAATAAATTGTGAATAACTCACCACAGGTTAATGAGAAGGGTGTGCTTGAAATGATGCACATAACTCTGCAATGTTGGGTTGTACTGGAGAGAGTCTCTGTCTTAAATCATTTTCCACACACAGTCTGTGCCTGTATTTAGTTTTCATGCTAGTGAAGGCTGAGAATCCACTCTCACATAGGTGCGTGGTTACAAAGGGCATCAGTGTCTTAACAGCACGATTTGTCAAGGCAGGATACTCTGACCGCAGCCCAATCCAGAAATCTGGCAGTTCACAGAACCGCTTGTTGCAATTTCGATGGGATTCTCTTGTTCAGATATCGGTAAGTTGACTGGAAGCAGGGCATGAAAGGGATAAGAAATCCAGTTGTTTGTGTCATCCGTTTCGGGAAAGTACCTGTGTAATTGCGCACCCAACTCACTCAGGTGCTTCGCTATATCACATTTGACATTGTCTGTAAGCTTGAGTTCATTTGCACACAAAAAATCATACAATGATGGAAAGACCTGCCTGTTGTCTTTGTTAATGCAGACAGAGAAGAGCTCCAACTTCTTAATCATTGCCTCAATTTTATCCCGCACATTGAAAATAGTTGAGTCCATGTAATCCTAGATTCAGATCATTCAGGCGAGAAAAAACATCACCCAGATCACAAGTCTCAACGTCAACCGTGAAGAGGCGACTCCGGGATGCAGAGTTCCTCTGTCCAGTGTCTGTGTTCTTTTGCCCATCTTAATATTTTATTTTTATTGGCCAGTCTGAGATATGGCTTTTTCTTTGCAACTCTGCCTAGAAGGACAGCATCCCGGAGTCGCTTTTCACTGTTGATGTTGAGACTAGTGTTTTGCGGGTACTATTTAATGAAGCTGCCAGTTGAGGACTTGTGAGGCATCTGTTTCTAGACACTCTAATGTACTTGTCCTCTTGCTCAGTTGTGCACCGGGGCCTCCCACTCCTCTTTCTATTCTGGTTAGCGCCAGTTTGCGCTGTTCTGTGAAGGGAGTAGTACACAGCGTTGTACGAGATCGTCAGTTTCTTGGCAATTTCTCGCATGGAATAGCCTTCATTTCTCAGAACAAGAATAGACTGATGAGTTTCAGAAGAAAGTTCTTTGTTTCTGGCCATTTTGAGCCTCTAAATCGAACCAACAAATTCTGATGTTCCAGATACTCAACTAGTGTAAGAAGGCCAATTTTATTGCTTCTTTAATCAGAACAACAGTTTTCAGCTGTGCTAACATAATTGCAAAAGGGTTTTCTAATGATCAATTAGCCTTTGTGCCATTGGAACACAGGAGTGATGGTTGCTGATAATGGGCCTCTGTACCCTACGTAGATATTCCATTAAAAATCAGCCTCTTCCAGCTACAATAGTCATTTACAACATTAACAATGTCTACACTGTATTTCTGATCTATTTGATGTTATTTTAATGGACAAAAAATTGCTTTTCTTTCAAAAACAAGGATTCTCAGTGACCCCAAACTTTGAACGGTAGTGTGTATCACACTGTGGCTGAGGAAAGACACTACTCCCAATAAGTGAACCCCAAATCAATGTAGTTCTCATCATATTTGCGACTCTTCGATGGTCCAGTTTGGGAATACCTGGTCTACAGTAACGTAAATAATGAAAATGCTATTGTGTTATTTTAAATCCATTTTTTCTATTCGTGGGTTTTCCAAGACCTTTATAAACACAACCAAAGGATATTTTGTGTGATAGCATACAGGTATTAGATACTTTTTCTGATAGCATACAGGTATTATAGGTATTATTAAATGTACATACATACTGTCCATGTTAGTGACCAAGTCTTTACTAACTCCTGATAGGAGAGAGAGAGAGAGAGAGAGAGAGAGAGAGAGAGAGAGAGAGAGGAGAGAGAGAGAGGAGAAGAGGGAAAGGAGAGAGAGAGAGAAGAGAGAGAGAGAAGAGATAGAGATGGAGAGAGAGAGAGAGAGAGAGATAGAGATAGAGATAGAGGGAGGGGAGGAGAGAGAGAGAGAGAGAGGAGAGAGAGAGAGGTAGGGTTGTGTGTGTATTTCAGATCTACAGACTCAGCAGCGTGTCCACTTGTTGTTATGTTGTCACACTGTTTTATTATCGCCATTATTAATCAAGCCAGGGTTCAGCTGACAGAGACTGTCAGTAACCTTTACTCCAGCCAGGGTTCAGCTGACAAGACTGTCAGTAACCTTACTCAGCCAGGGTTCAGCTGACAGAGACTGTCAGTAACCTTTACTCCAGCCAGGGTTCAGCTGACGAGACTGTCAGTAACCTTTACTCAGCCAGGTTCAGCTGACAGAGACTGTCAGTAACCTTTACTCCAGCCAGGGTTCAGCTGACAGAGACTGTCAGTAACCTTTACTCCAGCCAGGGTTCAGCTGACAGAGACTGTCAGTAACCTTTACTCCAGCCAGGGTTCAGCTGACAGGATGTCAGTACCTTACTCCAGCCAGGGTTCAGCTGACAGAGACTGTCAGTAACTTTACTCCAGCCAGGTTAGCTGACAGAGACTGTCTAACTTTCTCGCCAGGGTTCAGCTGACAGAGACTGTCAGTAACCTTTACTCCAGCCAGGGTTCAGCTGACAGAGACTGTCAGTAACCTTTACTCCACAGGGTTCAGTGACAGAGACTGTCAGTACCTTTACTCCAGCCAGGGTTCAGCTGACAGAGACTGTCAGTAACCTTTACTCCAGCCAGGGTTCAGCTGACAGAGACTGTCAGTAACCTTTACTCCAGCCAGGGTTCAGCTGACAGAGACTGTCAGTAACCTTTACTCCAGCCAGGGTTCAGCTGACAGAGACTGTCAGATACCTTTACTCCAGCCAGGGTTCAGCTGACAGAGACTGTCAGTACCTTTACTCCAGCCAGGGTTCAGCTGACAGAGACTGTCAGTAACCTTTACTCCAGCCAGGGTTCAGCTGACAGAGACTGTCAGTAACCTTTACTCCAGCCAGGGTTCAGCTGACAGAGACTGTCAGTAACCTTTACTCCAGCCAGGGTTCAGCTGACAGAGACTGTCAGTAACCTTGTACCAGGGAGGTTTGAGAATACCATGATATCTTTGTTCACTGTTTAATTCTTCTCTCTTGTTGCAGTCCCAGTCCTATTGTGTGACTCTGTTCTGCTTGAAGGCTAAAGCGTTGATGGATGGACATACATAATAACTGTTTGTGTGTGTGGTTGTGTGTGTGGTGTGGTGTGTCTGGTTATCTGATGCAGCTGAGCTGAGCTCGCTCTCTGAAATGTTGTTTTCATGACTGAACGATCACATTATTGAACGGCTCAATATTCTCTCAGGAAGTCTGGAAGTTGATCTGAATAAAATCTGAATCGGGTATTAACTGACCGTCAATGTAATCATACTGTGCCATCAGCACAGTCGGTGACTGTGTCTTACACACACAGACACACATAATGACAATTTCAGCTCGTATGCAAGCAAAGCATTGTGGCATATGGCTCTTTCTTCCCTGACATCTAAGGAGAGAAATCCTCTCTATATTACCGTGTCATGTTGATGCAGCCAGATTGGGTTGGCTGGACGAGCTGCACTGAGCCGGGCCAAGTCTATCTGTCTTTGATGATTAAAGACTAAATCCATGGTCACGATCTCCAAGATAGATAACTATGATAGAGAGGTCCAGGTGTACATCAACTCAGATCAACAGCTAAGTTAATCGGAGATTGCATCACAAAATGGGAAAAATGTATGTGTCTGCATACTGTATCTGATCTGTTCTAATGAGTGTTGTGGGTGTGCGGTTGTCTCAGACACACGCGCATGCATGCATGCGCGCCGCGCACACACACACACACACACACACACACACACACACACACACACACACACACACACACACACACACACACACACCACACACACAAACACAACACACACAACACACACACACACACACACACACGCACTTACACCATATCTGCCACTAATCAGCGGAGGAGAGGAGGATGGTGGTAGAAGTGAAGGAGAGGTCAATGAGGGTATTACTCATGAATATCTGACAGCAGGACTATTATGAGGGGTGAGGCAGGCTGGAGAGGAGGGAGAGGCAGGGATGAGGATGGTAGGAGGGGAGGGAAGAGACAGTAATACATATCTGAAAGGGGTGAGGCAGGGGTGAGGAAGGGTAGGGAGGCAGGGGTGAGGCATGAGGGAGACAGGAGAGCTACATGTCTAAGAGGGCTATCCATTCATTAAATGGGTCAGCATCTGAATGTAGAATGTGTTGAATGTGTGCCTCAGACAAGAAAGAACAGAGAAAATAGCCGGAGATACGGCTGGCTTCTGCTCCATGCCCCCATAGGACACAATGGAGAAAATTGACTGTCTTAATGTGAGAATAAAGGGTATTACAGGAAACCAGACTGAAAATGGCTGCACTGTAGGCTACAGTATACGTTCTGGCTGAGGTTTACCCTGCATAACTGAAACTAGTCATACTTCGGGTATTTAAATATTCATTCAAAGTTCCGGAACGGTAATGTTGATGGCCCTGTCCAGTCTACGTTTCTCTGTTTGTTCAAGTCTTTTAGAGGAGTGGTCCCTCAATGAAATAAGGAGAGTTTGGGGCTATTTTAGGCTGTTAGGGGTACATCCCAATTGGCACCCCTATATTGTGCACTATATTGTCCCTGGCGTAAAGTAGTGTTATAGGGATTAGGGTGCCACTTGAGATTCATGCTAGATCTTCCCTCACACACATCATGATCCACATTGTTTATTAGACAACATATTGCTCTCAACCCCCGTGCTGTCAACTATGTGGGAGGACTTGTCATTCGAGGCACACTTGAGCCTCTCAACACCCAAACCCAAGACATACAAATTCAATTACATTGTCTGTGTGAGCCGCTAATTTTACAGTGCCCTACCCCATAACAGAGAAAACAATGGAGGGAAAAAAACAACAGCTCTACTGTGCTCAAATGATCATTAGTGGTATTTGTGATGGATCTCGTTAAAGAAGCAAAAATAGATTTTGGTAGGATTGTTTTTGTCTTCCTTATTGAAAGGCATGGCAGGGAGGGAGGAATGACTGAGCACAGTCCAAATCCAGCTAGCTTACTGTTCCTGGTATTGGTATGTGTGAGAGAGAGAGTGATATGCTGGAAGGAGGGGAGGAGGGAGGAGAGGAGTGGAGGGAGAATGGAGGAGGACAGAGGCTAGTGAGAGGAGTGAGGGGAATGCCAACTCTATCTCGTGTGCTGGCGAAAATACCTGAATGTTTCCCACCAGAGATGTCATGAAGCAGTCCAGTAGTTCTGTAGCACAGTGAGGCTGAGAGTCACCTCTCAGTAATATGAACACTGTATATGATGTATTCACCTCTACAGGCCCAATACAACAGGGAACACGATAATAGTCAATATAGGCAAGCATGATAAGAATCTACTGTTTTCTGAATGGTCAATCTCAAGATATATTAATTTTAGGGACATATCAAAATGTATTGCACCCCCTACCCCAAGTTAAAAAAATATTTTCACATGACCCTCCCTTTGTACTATAAAATCAATTAAACACCCTCCACCCTCAAAGAAGAAACTCAAAATGATATTTATGACCACAAATAACAATAATTGTAGCAACCCTGTGTTAATAAACATGGATATCTACTACTTGTGGACCTATTTCCATGATGGTCCCTACATTTGATGCAGGATATGATACAGTAATATAAGGACTGAATGCACATCTAATGTACACATCTCCATCTGGCTTTCAAGGGTCACCTTATTTTTTAACATACAGTATATTCGGAAAGTACTCAGACCCCTTGACTTTTCCGCCATTTTGCTACGTTACAGCCTTATTCTAAAATTGATCAAATAAAGGTCCTCATCAATCTACACACAACACCCCATAATAACATCACAATACCCCATAATGAGAAAGTGAAAAAAATATTTTAGAATTGTTTTCAAATGTATATAAAAAAAAAACTGAAATACCTTATTTACATGATTATTCAGACCCTTTGTTATGAGACTCGAAATTGAGCTCAGATGCATCCTGTTTCCATTGATCATCCTTGAGATGTTTCTACAAATTGATTGGACTCCAACTGTGGTAAATTCAATTGATTGGACATGATTTGGAAAGGCACACCCCTGTCTATATAAGGTCCCACAGTTACCAGTGCATGTCAGAGCAAAAACCAAGCCATGAGGTCGCAGGTATTGTCCGTAGAGCTCCGAGACAAGATTGTGTAGAGGCACAGATCTGGGGAAGGGTATCAACACATTTCTGCAGCATTGAAGGTCCCCAAGAACAAAGTGGCCTCCATCCTTCTTAAATGGAAGACGTTTGGAACCACAAAGACTATTAGAGCAGAGAGAGAAACTGAGAAATCGGGGGAGGTGACCAAGAAGCCAGATGCCACTCTGACAGAGATCCAGAGTTCCTCTGTGGAAATGGGAGAACCTTCCAGAAGGACAACCATCTCTGCAGCACTCCTCCAATCAGGCCTTTATGGTAGAGTGACCAGATGGAAGCCACTCCTCAGAAAAAGGCACATGACAGCCCCCAATGAGTTTTCCAATAAGCAACTAAAGACTCTCAGACCATCAATCAATCAATCAATCAAAATTTATAAAGCCCTTTTTACATCAACCGATGTCACAAAGTGCTGTACAGAAACCCAGCCTAAAACCCCAAACAGCAAGCAATGCCGATGTAGAAGCGCGGTGGCTAGGAAAAACTCCCCAGAAAGGCAGGAACCTAGGAAGAAACCTAGAGAGGAACCAGGTTCTGAGGGGTGGCCAGTCCTCTTCTGGCTGTGCCGGGTGGAGATTATAACAGAACATGGCCAAGATGTTCAAATGTTCATAAATGACTAGCAGGGTCAGAAAATAATAATCACAGTGGTTGTAGAGGGTGCAACAGGTCAGCACCTCAGGAGTAAATGTCAGTTTGCTTTTCATAGCCGATCATTCAGAGTTAGAGACAGCAGGTGCGGTAGATAGAGAGTCCAAAACAGCAGGTCCGGGACAAGGTAACACATCCAGTGAACAGGTCATGGTTCCATAGCCACAGGCAGAACAGTTGAAACTGGAGCAGCTGCATGACCAGGTGGACTGGGGACAGCAAGGAGTCATCAGGCCAGGTAGTCCTGAGGCATGGTCCTAGGGCTCAGGTCCTCCGAGAGAAGAGAGAGAGAAAGAGAGAGAGAAAGAGAGAAAGAGAGAGAAAGAGAGAAAGAAAGAGAGAGAGAAAACAAGATTCTCTGGTCTTATGAAACCAAGATTGAACTCTTTGGCCTGAATGCCAAGCATCACGTCTGGAGGAAACCTGGCACCATCCCTACGGTGAAGTACGTTGGTGGCAGAATCATGCTGTGGGGATGTTTNAGCAAGGAGTCATCAGGCCAGGTAGTCCTGAGGCATGGTCCTAGGGCTCAGGTCCTCCGAGAGAAGAGAGAGAGAAAGAGAGAGAGAAAGAGAGAAAGAGAGAGAAAGAGAGAAAGAAAGAGAGAGAGAAAACAAGATTCTCTGGTCTTATGAAACCAAGATTGAACTCTTTGGCCTGAATGCCAAGCATCACGTCTGGAGGAAACCTGGCACCATCCCTACGGTGAAGTACGTTGGTGGCAGAATCATGCTGTGGGGATGTTTTTCAGCAGCAGGGACTGGGAGACTAGTCAGGATTGAGAGTAAGATGAACAGAGAAAAGTACAAAGAGATCCTTGATGAAAACCTGCTCCAGAGCGCTCAGGACTTCAGACTGGGGTGAAGGTTCACCTTCCAATAGGACAATGACCCTAAGCACACAGCTAAGACAATGCAGGAGTGGCTTTGGGACAAGTCTCTGAATGTCTTTGAGTGGCCCAGTCAGAGCCCGGACTTGAACCAGATGGATCATCTCCCGAGTGGCACAGCGGTCTAAGGCTTCTCTGTGCTTGAGGCGTCACACTAGGCTGTATCATAACCGGCCATGATTGGGAGTCCTATAGGGAGGCAGCACAATTGGCCCAGCGTCGTCCGGGTTTGGCCGGTGTAGGCCGTCATTGTAAATAAGAATATGTTCTTAACTGACTTGCCTAGTTAAATAAAGGTAAAAACAATATCTCTGGAGAGACTGGAAAATAGCTGTGTAGCGACGCTCCCCATCCAACCTGACAGAGCTTGAGAGGATCTGCAGAGAAGAATGGTAGAAACTCCCCAAATACAGGTGTACCAAGCTTGTAGTGTCATACCCAAGAAGACTCGAGGCTGTAATCGCTGCCAAAGGCGCTTCAACAAGGTACTGAGTAAAGGGTCTGAATACTTATGTAAATGTGATTTTCATTTTTTTTTTATACATTTGCAAACATTTCTAGAAACCTCTTTTTACTTTGGCATTATGGGGTATTGTGTGTAGATTGTTGAGGGAAAAAAACGATTTAATCAATTTTAGAATAAGGCTGTAACGTAACAAAATGTGGAAAAAGTGAAGGGGTCTGAAAACTTTCCGAATGCATTGTATGTGGCCACATTATTATAGGACAAGGTGGGAGAATGATGATCTGCAACAGACAGCGCATTCAGTATCAGAAGTAAAAACTCAGCCACATTATTATAGGACAAGGTGGGAGAATGATGATCTGCAACAGACAGCGCATTCAGTATCAGAAGTAAAAACT
>NC_036854.1:36692869-36699000 GCF_002910315.2 Salvelinus sp. IW2-2015
TGTCACGTTCCTGACCTGTTTTCTGTTTAGTTTTGTGTGTTAGTTGGTCAGGACGTGAGTTTGGGTGGGCATTCTATGTTGTCTGTTTCTATGTTGGTTTAGGGTTGCCTGGTATGGCTCTCAATTGAGGGCAGGTGTTTGGCGTTCCTCTAATTGAGAGTCATATTTAGGTAGGCTGTTCACAGTGTTTGTTTGTGGGTGGTTGTCTCCTGTGTCTGTGTCGATGTTTGCACCATACGGGACTGTTTACGGTTTGTTCATTTCATGTAGTCTGTTCCTGTTCATTTCGTTCTTCACGTTGTATGTAAGTTCGTTGTTCAGGTCTGTCTACTTTCGTTTTGTTATTTTGTATCATTTTCAAGTATAGTTCGTTTTCGTGTTTGTTCGTTTTGTCTGTTAATAAAATTCATCATGTCATTTCAACGCGCTGCACCTTGGTTCAATCCCTGCTCCTCCTCTTCGGATGAAGAGGAGGAGGACCGCCGTTACAGAACCACCCACCGATCCAGAACCAAGCGGCGTGAATTCGAGCAGTGGCCTGCTACACAGGAATCATGGACTTGGGAGGAAATATTAGAGGGAAAAGGACCCTGGGCGCAAACTGGAGAATATCGCTGCTCTCCTGAGAAGAGTGAGGCAGCCACAGCCCAGGAGCGGTGGTTTAAGGAGGCAGCTAGGAGACGTGGATGGAAGCCGGAGAATCAAGCTCGAAACCGGAATTATGAGGGGACGTGTCTTGCACGGAAGCCCGAAAAGCCCGTGAGTAACTCCCAAAAATTTCTTGGGGGGGGCTAAGGGGTAGTGGGCCTAGGGCAGGTAGGAGACCTGCACCCACTTCCCAGGCTAACCGTGGAGAGCGGGAGTACGGGCAGACACCGTGTTACGCAGTAGAGCGCACGGTGTCTCCTGTACGTGTGCATAGCCCGGTGCGGGTTATTCCACCTCCCCGCACTGGTAGGGCTAGATTGGGCATTGAGCCAGGTGTCATGAGGCCGGCTCAACGCGTCTGGTCTCCAGTGCGTCTCCTCGGGCCGGCATACATGGCACCTGCCTTACGCATGGTTTCCCCGGTTCGCCTACACAGCCCGGTGCGGGTTATTCCACTCCCCCGCACTGGGCGGGCGACCGGGAGCATTCAACCAGGTAAGGTTGGGCAGGCTCAATGCTCAAGAGAGCCAGTACGCCTGCACGGTCCGGTATTTCCGGCGCCACCTCCCCGCCCCAGCCTAGTACCTACAGTGCCTACACTACGCACTAGGCTACCAGTGCATTTCCAGAGCCCTGTTCCTCCTCCACGCACTCTCCCTATAGTGCGTGTATCCAGTTCGGTGCCTCCAGTTCCGGCCCCACGCACTAAGCCACCTGTGCGTCTCCTAAGTCCTGTACACACTGTCACTTCTCCCCGTACTAGTCCTGAGGTGCGTGCCCTCAGCCCGGTGCCACCAGTGCCGGTACCACGCACCAGGTATAGAGTACGCTTTGAGAGTTCAGTGTGCCCTGTCCCTGCTCCCCGCACTAGTATGAAGGTGCGTGTCCTTAGCCCGGTGCCTCCCTATCCGGCACCACGCACCAGGTCTACAGTGCGCCTTATCCGGCCAGAGCCATCCGCTCTCCCAGCGCTATCTGAGCCATCCGTCTCCCCAGCGCCATCTGAGCCACCGTCTCCCCAGCGCCATCTGAGCCATCCGTCTCCCCAGCGCCGTCTGAGCCGCCCGTCTGCAATGAGCCTGCAAAGCCGCCCGTCTGCCATGAGCCTGCAAAGCCGCCCGTCTGCCATGAGCCTACAGAGCCGTCCGCCAGACAGGAGCCGCTAGAGCCGCCCGCCAGACAGGAGCCGCTAGAGCCGTCCGTCAGACAGGGTCTGCCAGAGCCGCCAAACAGACAGGATCTGCCAGAGCCGCCAACCAGACAGGATCTGCCAGAGCCGCCAGCCAGACAGGATCTGCCAGAGCCGCCAGCCAGACAGGATCTGCCAGAGCCGCCAGCCAGACAGGATCTGCCAGAGCCGCCAGCGAGCCATGAGCAGCCAGAGCCGTCAGAGAGCCATGAGCAGCCAGAGCCGTCAGCCAGCCATGAGCGTCCAGAGCCGTCAGCCAGCCATGAGCGTCCAGAGCCGTCAGCCTGCCATGAGCGTCCAGAGCCGTCAGACTGCCATGAGCGTCCAGAGCCGTCAGCCTGCCATGAGCGTCCAGAGCCGTCAGCCTGCCATGAGCGTCCAGAGCCGTCAGCCTGCCATGAGCGTCCAGGCCGTCAGTCAGCCATGAGCTGTCCCTCAGCCAGAAGCGGCTAGTAATTCAGAACTGCCCCTCAGTCCAGAGCTGTCTCTCTGTCCGGAGCTGCCCTTCAGTCCGGAGTTGCCCCTCTATCCTGAGCTACCTCTCTCTCCTAAGCTATCCCTCTGTCCTGAGCTATCCCTATGTCCTGAGCTACCTTGTCCAGAGCTGTCCTTGATTCTGGTGTTGCCCCTAAATTTAGGTGGGTTATTTGGAGGGTGGTCATTGTGGGGAGGCTAAGGAAGCGGGGATTGATTATGGTGGGGTGGGAACCACGCCCGGAGCCTAAGCCACCACCGTGGTCAGATGCCCACCCAGACCCTCCCCTGGACTTTTTGGTGATGCGTTCGGAGTACGCATCTTGAGGGGGGGTTATGTCACGTTCCTGACCTGTTTTCTGTTTAGTTTTGTGTGTTTAGTTGGTCAGGACGTGAGTTTGGGTGGGCATTCTATGTTGTCTGTTTCTATGTTGGTTTTGGTTGCCTGGTATGGCTCTCAATTGGAGGCAGTGTTTTGGCGTTCCTCTATTGAGAGTCATATTTAGGTAGGTTGTTCACAGTGTTTGTTTGTGGGTGGTTGTCTCCTGTGTCTGTGTCGATGTTTGCACCATACGGGACTGTTTACGGTTTGTTCATTTCATGTAGTCTGTTCCTGTTCATTTCGTTCTTCACGTTGTATGTAAGTTCGTGTTCAGTCTGTCTACTTTCGTTTTTGTATTTTGTATCATTTTCAAGTATAGTTCGTTTTCGTGTTTGTTCGTTTTGTCTTGTTAATAAAATTCATCATGTCATTTCAACGCGCTGCACCTTGGTTCAATCCCTGCTCCTCCTCTTCGGATGAAGAGGAGGGAGGACTCAGCCAGACTGGCCTGCTACTGTGCCTTTTTAGAACTTATAAACTGTAAAGAGTACAACTGATCCAAATCGAATTAAACATTCAAATCACACGTCTTTTGCGCCATTATTCAAATGAGATTTTCACTGCAGCCTATAGTAGACTAGTAGGATGTTGTCCTCACTTGAAAACAATAATGCAATGATTCCTTGCATTGTGGTGTTGTATGCTAGTCTAGGTGGGATAATTGTATTGTCCCTAAACAAGATCAATTGGGGAGATTTTTTGCGCTGTGTGTCGCATGCCTTCACTGTTCTTTCATGCGCAATGATGCACCTGGCCTTTCCACTGCCTATCAGCTATTGCTATTTGTTCTTATCGATTCATATAAAAAAAATGGATGCAGCTTTGAATGTTTTTATGTGTGGTATGATTGCTAGTTAGCCTATTGCAACAAACGATCCACCTACCACCACTATTGTCACTATGAATGGTGGATAGAGGGCAGGATAGACCATTAGACTGGTAGAATATACTGACCTGTGGTATGCACTACCCTCCCCTATGCCAAATAAAAACCACACAACCCTCCCCAAAGCAAAAAAAGAAGTTGGACAGCACTCTATTTTGGACCCCCCCCAGTAAATTGCGATCTGGCCCTTAAGAAATGTTATATTTCAATCTAAAGAACATTTGACCTTTCTGCATAGCATTTAGCTCGATCTGAAATGGTCAATTGTCATTTCTCACCAGAGGTGTAGATGGGCTCTAAGGTGAAGATTACAGCAGTACTGCTAAGAGGCTTCAATTGGCCTCCTTGACAAAGGATTCATCCCATTCATTGCCACATCATTGAGGTGCTTTTACATCCAGCTTTTACTCCTGCTGTGCCTGAGTGATATGCTGAATTACATGTGAGCCGAGCTTCACGTCTAACACCGGAGAGAAAGAAAGAGAGAGAACACAGAATGTATGATGATGTGACAAAGAGGCTTTCAGAGTGTAAATAGAATGCCCGGGTAGCTTTTCAACTTCCTAATTCCATTTGTAGTAAAAGTATTATTTGGTCATTACCGTGTGACGCAATACATCTTGGCAAATTGCTTTTGTCTGGGTTCAGTAATGAGTCTGGCTCCAAATTCTCCCTCTTGGTTGTTATGATAACATAATCACCTAATTCAAACAGGCCTTTTACAGCCCATTCCAAAACTAGTCAGAGGTCTATTCTGAAGTTGTATATATTCCTAGCACTGAACCCGTGCTAAGCTAGCCAAGATGTAGTTAGTAGAACACATGATCAGATTAGGGATTGCATCTTAGTTTGAGATTATTTATAGGAGACAGTAGTCTAGGGAGGCTTTTGGGTTTTGGACACAAGGGTAGTAAGACTGGTGGACAAAGAGTTTTCCAATGAATAATGTTTTTCAAGATGCTAGTGTTTTGTCTTTGGTTGGCAGGTTCTTGACAGTTAATAATTTAGACCAGTGGTGTGTGTGCTTCCACCAAAGCCTTCCTCTTGCGCCTAGCTGGTTTAGTGGAACCACCCAGGCCACAACACTGACAGAGCCCTGAAATGTGTGTGTTTGGTGTGTGTGTGTGTTTGTGTTTGTGTTTGTGTGTGTGTAAAACATGTCCAAAGAGAGAGATCCTGACATAGCCTTCAAAAGATAATTTAAATAAGATACATAAGCACACTCTACACACATGTTTTAAGTACCTGACTAATGAGATTTAAATTGATTTGCATCGCATTCAAACGTTAAAATGTGTCAATGCACAGTTGGCTGAAAATTGTCTGATGTTGCCACTTCGCACTGAAAAAGCAAGTCGAATGCCACTCTCTCTCTCTCTCTCAGCAACCCACTCCCTCCCTCAGCAACCCACTCCTTCCCTCAGCAACCCACTCCCTCTCTCAGCAACACACTCCCTCCCTCAGCAACCCACTCCCTCCCTCAGCCACCCACTCCTTCCCTCAGCAACAGGAGAGATTACAATTTACACATGTTAAGTTTGCAGAAAATAAACGCAGTTGACAGTGAGAGGACGTTTCTATTTCTGCTGAGTTTATAACCACCGCCTGACAGACAATGTATGGTTAGAGAATGGGGGTGAAGACAAGCCGGTAGCTGTGTGTGTTCGAAGAATGGAGACGTTTGCTACTTGCTGAGGCCTCGTAATAAACCCTTCCTGGAAGACAGAACAGACTGGGTAACTGGGCTGACACACACACACACACACAACACACACACACACACACACACACACACACACACACACACACACACACAACACACACACACACACACACACAACACACACACACACACACACAACACACACACACACACAGAGAGCACTGAGGAACCACCAGTCAGACTCCATCACAGAGAGTGATGCTCTTTGTCTGGTGTTTCCATCAGAGGCTTATTGTGTGTGACTTCTTCTCTGCTGGTCAGGTGTAGGTGGAAAACAACAACACACAGAACGAGCGTCAGAAGCAGTTTAGATGCTCTCTCATGTCGGTCTGTGTTTGCACAACAGATTATCAGCCCAATGTCCATTCACCTCACACTCAATGTTTGAACTCTGCATTTACCAGTTTTTCTAATCCATCTCAACTCGTATCTACCACAGATAGGTTTTAAAATCTTC
This sequence comes from Salvelinus sp. IW2-2015, assembly GCF_002910315.2. NCBI lineage: Eukaryota > Metazoa > Chordata > Actinopteri > Salmoniformes > Salmonidae > Salvelinus > Salvelinus sp. IW2-2015. Next base: position 36,698,629 of record NC_036854.1, read on the forward strand.
ACCTCAAATAGGACCCAGATATAAAAGTAGAGGTAGAAAAAAATCCTCCCTGGTTCAAGGTGAAAGGTTTGTTTTGAGCCAGAGCCTAGCGGCCCCAAGCAGTGAGTAGTGAGGGTAACACAGGGTAAGATCAAAGGCAATGCAGCCACAGAGGAAACCATCAGTGCAATCGGCCCGCAGGATTAGAGAGGGGGAGTCAAGGTCGACATTTGCGTGAATTTTATGCAGATTGACAGAAGCGGACGACGAGGTGGAGGGAGGCGGCCAGCTGAGACAAACTGACTGGTGTAGAGAGAGAGAGAGAGAGAGAGAGAGAGAGAGAGAGAGAGAGAGAGGGGAGAAGAAGAGAGAGAGAAGTAGAAGAGAGCGAAG
>NC_036854.1:36704365-36710062 GCF_002910315.2 Salvelinus sp. IW2-2015
CCCTCCCTCTCTCAGCAACCCCACTCCCTCCCTCAGCAACCCACTCCCTCCCTCAGGCAACACACTCCTTCCCTCAGCATACCACTCTCCCATCTCTCAGCCAACACACACTCCCTCCTCAGCAACACACTCCGTCCCTCAGCCACAGGAGCAACACTCGCACTCGCCTCCCTCAGCAACCCACTCCCTCCCTCAGCAACACCACTCCCTCCCTCAGCACCACCACAACACACACTCCCTCCCTCAGCAACCCACTCCTTCCCTCAGCAACCCACTCCCTCCCCTCAGCAACACACACTCCCTCCCTCAGCAACACCCACTCCCTTCACCTCAGCAATCACCACTCCCTCTCTCAGCAACACACTCCCTCCCTCAGCAATACCCCACTCCTTCCCTCAGCAACCCACTCCCTCTCTCAGCAACACACTCCACGTCCCTCAGCAACACACTCCCTCCCTCAGCAACCCACTTCCCTCTCTCAGCAACCGCACTCCCTCCCTATGCAACCACCCTCCTTCCCGTCAGCAAACCCACTCCCTCTCTCAGCAACCCACTCCCTCCCTCAGCAAACCCACTCCCTTCCCCTGCAGCAACCCACTCCCTTCCCTCAGGCAACACACTCCCTCCTCTCAGCAACACACTCCTTCCCTCAGCAACCCACTCCCTCTCTCAGCAACACACTCCTCCCTCAGCAACCCACTCCTTCCCTCAGCTAATCCACTCCCTCTCTCAGCAACCCACTCCCTTCCCTCAGCAACCCACTCCTTCCCTCAGCAACCCCCCACTCCCTCCCTCAGCCAAACCACATCCTCCCTCACCTTCCTCAGCAACCACTCCCTCCCTCAGCAACCCACCTCGCCTCCCTCAGAACACACACTTTCCCATTCCCTCCAGCAAACCTCCACTCCCTCCTCTCAGCAACCCACTCCCCCCTCAGAACCACACTCCTTCCCTCAGCAACACACTCCCCTTCCCTCAGCAACACCACTCCCCCCTCAGCAACCACTCCCTCTCTCAAGCAACCCACTCCGCGTTCCCTCAGCAAAACCCACTCCCTCCCCTCAGCCAACACACTCCCTCCCTCAGCAACACACTCCTCCCTCAGCAAACTCACTCCCTCTCAGCAAACCCACTCCCCCCTCAGCACACACTCCCTCCCTCAAACACACCTCCCTCCCTCAGCAAGCCCACTCCCTCCTCTCAGCAACACCACGTCTCGCTCGCCTCGCAACCCACTCCCTCTCCAGCAACCCACTCCTCCCTCAGCAAACACTCCTCCCTCAGCAACACCCACTCCCTCCCTCAGCAACCACTCCCTCCCTCAGCAACCACTCCCTCTACTCAGCAACCACTCCCTCCCTCAGCAACCCACTCCCTCCCCTCACAACACACTCCCCCTCCCTCAGCAAACCACTCCCTCCCTCAGCAACACACTCCTTCCCTCCGCTCAGCTAAACACCATCTCTCGAAACCCACTCCCCTTCAGAAACCCTCACTCCCTCTCTCCAGCAAACCCGCACTACCCTCCCTCAGCAAACTCACCACACTCCTCCCTCAGCAACCCACTTCCCTCCCTTCAGCAACCCACTCCTTCCTCAGCAACCCACTCCCTCCCTCAGCAACATCTCGCCCAACAACTCCCTTCCCTCCTCAGCAACCCACTCCCTCTCTCAGCAAACACACTCCCTCCCTCAGCAACCACACTCCTTTCCCTCAGCAACCCACTCGCCTCTCCTCAGCAAAACCCTTCCCTCCCTCCAGCAACCCACTGCCCTCCTCAGCAACACACTCCCTCCTCAGCAAACCCACTCTCCTTCCCTCAGCAAACACCACTCCTTCCCTCACAACCCACTCCCTCCCTCAGCAACACACTCCTCCCCAGCAACCACTCTCCCTCAGCAACACCACTCCCTCCCTCAGCAAAACACCACTCCTTCCCCCTCAGCAACCCCAAACTCCTCCAACCTCGACCAAAACACAGCACAACCCATGGAAACTCTTCAATCAGACCCCCTCCTAAACCACACTCACCATGGAAAGTCAAAATCAGCCCCTCACTCACACCACACCTCCGCTGCTCAGACCTACAACACCCACACATGAGACTCATACGGACCTATAACACCCACCACACATGGACTCATCAGCTACTCCTAACACACACATCGGACTCATCAGACTCCTAGCAAAAACCAACCTCACCCCTCCCGCTCTACAGTCAATACCCGACCTAACACATCCCACCACGGACATAATCAGACCTAAACACACACCATGGACTCATCAGCACCTAAACCACACACTGGCATCAGCAACTCAATTTCAGACCCTAAACACACTCCTCTACCTCTCACTCATCAAGCAACCCCAACTCCACACTCCTCAAGCAAACATGGAACTACATATCATGCACTCACATCCACACACACTGCAATAGAGTCAGCACACCCTAAACACACACATGAGCACTTCATCAACCTATCAAACACCACACATGGAGACTCATCGACCTAAACACACACATGGACTCATCAGACCTAAACACACACAGGACTCATCAGACCCTAAACACCACACAGGACTCATCAACCTAAACACACACATGGACTCATCAGACCTAAACCACACCACATGGCTCATCAGACCTAAACACACACATGGACTCATCAGACCTAGAAACACACATGGAACTCATCAGACCTAAACACACACATGGAATCATCAGACCTAAAACACAGCACATGGAACATCAGACCTAAAACAACGACACATCGAATCATCAGACCTTAAAAACACACATGGACTCATCAGACTAAACACCACACATGGGACTCATCAGATCTCCTAAACACAGACACACACCCTGACTCAATCAGGACCTAAACACACACATCCACCGCGTTTACCCTTCTATCAGACCTAACTATCCCCTACATGAGCAACCAACGCATCACCTCCCCTTCAAACACCCACACCAACACATCACCTTCCCATCAGACCTAAACCCACACACATGGAATAAATCAGACCAAAAACACACACATGCGATCTCTCATAGACTAACAAACACACACCACATGAATAATCAGACCTAAACACACACCTGGAATCTCCACCCATCAAGTATCCCCTAGAGAGAGAGAGAGAGAGAGAGAGAGAGAGAGAGAGAGAGAGAGAGAGAGAGAGAGAGAGAGAGATGAGAATAAGAGAGAGCGAGAAAGAGTGAGAGAGAGCAATCACAAAGTGTATGATAGTAATCTTGCCAGCAGCAGGCTGACCCAAGAGAGAGCACAACTGGTAAGAAGGTAATTCCTTCACCCCCTTTTCGGTTAAATACACAAATATTCCCCACTAAAATGATTTTAATACACTCTTTGAAGTGTGCTGAGCCTTGCGTGTGTGTGTGTCTGTGTGTTTGTGTGTGTAGACTGGGGATTTAGGAGGTGGAATCAGCTCTTCCTTCCTCTCACCGTCTCTCTATTTTCTCTTTCTTCCCTTAGAGAGATTTCATTACATCAACATCTTACACACTGTCTAGGTTAAGTGTATATTTATACATATTAAATTGTTTCCTACGCCGAGCTGACATATGGAAATAGTGTTTGTGGATAAGGAGATGACGGAATGATAAATGAGGTGACAGAACCAATTGGGCGTGTGATTACGCATCATCCCCAGGCCTTACCCACGATCCTCCTTGATGAGTCACCTCAGACGTAGACAGGATATGCATTGCCCGCTAATTGTCAGCACTAAATAGAGGACATCTATAATATGATAACAAGATACAACAATACACGCATGCAAGCAAGCACAGACACACAAACAGACACACTAGTGGTGCGCGGGTCAGCTGTTTGTTCACCGCGCGACTATATGTGAAAAAACAAAGTACAAATCTGAGGCTTGGCACCTGACCCTAACCCGGTAATATAGAAAATGTGCTGTAGGCTACAGTCAGAGATGGCGAAACTATTTTTTGAAAGGGTGTAGTATCTTTTTTTGCCTGATTTAGATATGTTGCTTATAATTTCAGCCATTTTGGTAAGCTATTTGTTAGTCAACTTTTCTATAATTAGATAGGCCTACATGCAGCTTCTCTTCTGTCATTATATGTTGCGCTAGAATACAAAATTAAACCTTGCTCACCAGAAAAATAAATCACTAGAATGAATGCGTCAATCTAGTTGACTTCGGTAAAGTTGACATCTGTGCAAAAAAATACATCAGTTTGACCGGTTGTAAGGAAATAGAAAGCTGTGAAAATAACCCAACCTGTTTCTGATCAGATTTCAGTTCGGCTTGAACACATATTTTATGTGGTTGAAATCAGCTTTTATGAAGCTGATAAAGATAGCACCTCTACAGATGGTATCTAACTGCACATTCACWTTCTCTCAAGATGAAAGAAAGAAATCCTATTTCTCCACTCCTGTTCGCGAGTCAAAATGTTGCCTATATTTGGTGTATAATTTTACTGCAGGAAATGCTTAATTCTGCAGGAGTTCATATTAAGGCTATGTGAGAGGTTATAGACCTACAGTCAGTGTCCAGATTTCAGTTTCATTTAACCAATTACAGTCTAAGTCCTGTCTAAAACAGGGGAGGTGGGAGGCCCTTGAAATATAAGAAAATATATATAAAAATGATTGGATACATTTTGATTTGGCCTTAATGCTATTAGCCAATACAAACTCATTGAATAACAGATTCACTACATGGAACAATAGATAAACCCCCCCAAAAAATCTAAAGGAAGTTTGTTCTGAAGTGTCTGAGAGATATAAGAAATATCAGGAAACAACTACAGCAGAAGGAGCCTCCCTCCCTCTGCTGTAACCCAAACTGTTCGGACGCTAGACAGAAGATGGCACATCGGCTGTACCGAATTCAGACGAGTCCCTAGACGCTTGTGGGGGATGTAGAGCAAAACGGAGAACGCCATCGTGTTCGCGAGAGTCTCGTCTTTCCATAGAGGGATGTTTGGGAGGTCTCACACCCCTCTAGCTCTGTCACCTTTCACAGCAGATGTGGTGCGACATATTCAGTTGCGGTGGATTGAGATGCATCCAATGCTAAAAAAACGAGATCTCCAGCTTAAACTGACACATTGTATGAGGATGTTTCTATTATGCTAATTCGATTTCCATGGGAGCACGGACATCGACTCTAGGGTTTTTAACAGCCTACAGTTCCTATGACGTGCCATAGGCCTATTTGAAGTTTCCATATTGTGACTGTCTAATTTGTGTAGCGCCACAAAATCCTCTTCTATTACTTCACCAAATCTTTCCCAAATATGACTTTTATCTTTATTTTCAACTCTCCATTTCACAGCTTTCCTCTTATTGAATTAAACTCCAACATTGTCCTTTTTGCATCAGTGGATCAACCTCACATGTTTCTGCCTGTTCCCAAAAGCGTTAGGCGATTGGCTTGTAGGCTATTTGGTACAAGAATTATACATTTATGGATTTTTTAAAGTATTGTTTTCCCTTTATTCAACCGCCTGCCACCCACCTGCCCTTAATCCACATAATATTGCATAACCCTAAACCCGCCTGTCCCACCGATATAACTGGGGGGACTGCAGGTTATGAGTCAACCCGCACATCACTACCACACGCACGCACGCACGCACGCACGCACGCACGCACGCACGCACGCACGCACGCACGCACGCACGCACGCACGCAC
>NC_036854.1:36710069-36711948 GCF_002910315.2 Salvelinus sp. IW2-2015
CAACTACAATTTAGCAGATTTTCGGTGAACATAACCTATCATTAATCAATAAAATCACACCCATGTGATTACATTGTAAGCATGTAAATGTTGCCCCAGATGTGTTATTGATTGCTATGTGAAGTAAGGTGTAACTGATGACCCATTCTGTGGTCTTGTTGTCTTCAGAATAAAACGACTAATGAAAACTGCTGATGCTAAAAAGCTGAAATGCAGACTACAGCACAAGGTGAAGGGGTAGAGAGAGAAACTGAGAGGGAGAGAGAACTGAGGAGGAGAGACATGTGGAATGACTTATTCAGCGGAGGAAGTGGGCAGGCAGAAACATGAAATTAGCACAAATGGATTATATGTCCACCATGGGCAGGGCTAAGAGCAAGCCAAGCAGTGGATTGACTTCTCAATCGGTGGCTGGGCTGCTTACTCTGGCGTGGTGCAATAGAGCCATCACTCTCTGTGCTGTTGGTCCATGGGTGAAATGGCTGTATTCAAACTACAGGCCAATTACTATTAGATGAGAATAACAGAGTAATAACGGTATTAAAAGCTATATCGATTTCATGCTTTTTAAGTTTTTCAGTGCATAAATCATGCAATAGCCAACCAGCTATTAAGCCATTCACGCATTAAACAACTCCAGTTATTCACTATGTATTAGTGCAGTAACAAAATGATCAAAGCTCTAAGACATGGGAAAATGACGTACAATAATTGAACTCACAATAATCTGACAATGATTGTGTGTACAGTGTAATTTTATTTGGCACTAATTGTGGACTTTGGAAAACACGAGGTCCAGATTTCAGGGGGTTTGCCCTAAAATAACATTGCCTGGCTTTAGCCCTGTTTTAAAACCAAGGAGTCTGTCCCATCATCCCTTAGGGGCACACTGCTCAGCAATGTGCTGTTTCAGAGATAGAGGGGTTCATTGTGCAGTAGATAGGGCTGGGTTAGGACAACATTTGGCACGCATATAGACACACACACACACACACACACACACACACCACAAACACACACACACACCACACACACACACACACACCACACAGCACACACACGCACACGCACACGCACACGACACACACACACACAACCTCTTTAATGCATACAGGATACTAGAACAGATAGAAAAAAGTTCTGTCTGTCATGACCTGTTACCCCAGCATAAGCTTCTGAACCTCCCGGTCTTTACTGACCTTCCTTCCCATACTGCCTTGCAGCAGATGTCTGGGTGGGAAATTGAATTGCAACTCCCAGGGCTGGGTGGCAAATTGCGCAAACCAACGTATTTTTTTTTCTCCTGGTCCAACTTTTTAAGGGGAATGATGTTTGGTAGAAAAACGGTGCAAAATATCAGGTTAGAGGTGTGTTTAGCTGCCCGACTTTAATTCACTGACAGTGGGGAAAGTCAATCGTGGAATCAGATGTGACTTTGAAAGACAGAGCTGTTATGGAACCTGTTGTGTGGATCCTTTCCGGTATAGCAGTAGCCATATATACATGACAGTGGGGTTGTATGGTTATTGTGCGCTGGATGTAATTGGTGAGTGGTCTGAGTTCAGTGATGGGGGGAAGAGAGGGACGGAGGGGGTGATGTGAAAGGATGAGGTGGTGGTGTGTTTCAATGTGTAATTCAGATGAGGGACCTAGGGCCATCAGAGTGTTACATAAGACCACCACCCTCCCTCTGCTGTCCTCTGCTGTTAGAGGAGTAATACACCTACCCCTCTGCTGTTACATGAACAGCACCCTCCCTCTGCTGTTACAAAGCAACAGCTACCCTCCCTCTGCTGTTACAGGAGTCAGCCTCCCTCTCCTCTGCTGCAGTACACAGATCCTTCCGAAGACTGCATCCTCTATGCCTTTATTACAACCT
>NC_036854.1:36711973-36736973 GCF_002910315.2 Salvelinus sp. IW2-2015
ACAAGCCAACAGCTACCCTCCCTCTGCTCGTTACAGGAGTCAGCCCTCCCTCCCTCTGCTGCAGTACACAGTACCTTCCGAAGACTGCATTCTTATGCCTTTAATTACAACCTAATTTGATCACAACATAGGAGAGAGAGAGCAAATGATGAGAGAGAGAAGGAGGAGAGAGAGAAGAGAGAAGAGAGAGAGAGAGAGAGAGAGAGAGAGAGAGAGAGAGAGAGAGGAGAGAGAGAGAGATGGAGAGAAGAGAGACGAGAGAGAGAGGAAGATGAGGAACAGAACGTATGAGAAAGAGATGAAGAGAGAGAGAGTAGAGAGAATAGATGAGAAAGATAATTAGATAGATACAGATAGAAAGAGAGAGCAAGAGAGAGAGAGAGAGAGAGAGAGAGAGAGAGAGAGAGAGAGAGAAGAAAACGAGACGGAGAGACAGAGACAGAGACACAGAGACAGACAAAGTGCATGGAGAGAAACAAAGAGAAAGAGAGAAAAATACCTAATATGTCAGTCAGGGAGTACGTAATTAGAAAATGTCCTTCCACCTCTCCTCTCCTCTCTTTGCCCACAAGTATTTTCCTGCTGGTGATACAGTAACATTGCAAGGGTGACAAATTAATTTCAGTCAATCGCCGTCATGAATTATTCACATTATCTCATGACTCCACGCTTCGTTTTGATTTTGAATGTTGTGTATCGATCCTGCCTCCTCAACGCCTTTGGTCTCGTTGTCATTCATAATTAAATATAATGAAAACCAGCCATGAATAACGCATGCTGTATCCACAAAACAACGTTTAGTATGCATTGCAGAACCAGACAAGAGGTGCACTTCTCCAACCATTCTCTCTGTTCTCTGTTTCGTTCTCTCGTTCTTTTTCTTCCACTGACCTACTTTGGCAGCTTGTAATATCACTAAGGCTCTATTCCTTTGTCTCTCAGTGTGCTGGATAAAAAAAGACTGGGATCTCTCAGGTCTCTCCCGTCTTATCCTAGCGACTGGAGAAGTCCATCCCAGTGACTGACGCCAGATGGATCCAACCTCCCTGGCTCTGCAGAATCGCTCCCACTGTGTGCCGCAAGTCACCTTAAGTTCACATTTAATTATTAGTTTAGATGTCTCACAAGTGGGGTATGGCCATCTCCCGTATGGTACATGCTCTCAGAAGCCAGGCAGTCTCATGTATCAACCTTCAGAGAGACCCACACTGAGGACAGTGCGCGCCAATGAAGGTGAAGTGACGTCTAGTTGGTAGAACCTCATGAAAGTATGAGGGGATGCCCAACAAGCCGGATCGCAAATCTCCTGTAAGGAATGCCCTTGAACAGAGCCCAAACATACTTTTGGTGGAGTGAACCCTCAGGACATCTGGAGGCTGGAACCCCTTGCTAATATAAGCCAATTTAATAGCTTCCACGATCCAATATGACAACTGTTGACGAGAAAAGGGGCCTCCCCTTGCAGGGAGACGCCCAGGACACAAAGAGTTGCTTGCGCTTGGGCAAAGCTCTCGTCCTCTAACCATAGACATAAAGGCAGGGTTGGGCAACAAGGTAAGCTTGGAAAAGCCCAAGGAAAACTGGAGGCATGAATTGGGAACTGACAGTGCACGTAGCTTGCTCGCTTTGCTGACACATGGGTGACCAGTATAGTGGTCTTAAATGAGAGATATTGCATCTCCATGCTTTCCAGCAGCTCAAAAGGCTGCTGTGAAATAGCCTCAAGCGCAATATAAAAATCCCATGACGGGACTAAAGGCTTGGGAACTGGATATAAGAAACCCTTCATGAAACAACATAACGAGGGGTGTTTCCCCACCGTGTTCTTGTCAAAGGCTATTTAACAGGCTAAGATACAGTTGAAGTCGGAAGTTTACATACACCTTAGCCAAATACATTTAAACTCAGTATTTCACAATTCCTGACATTTAATCCTAGTAAAAAGTCCCTGTCTTAGGTCAGTTAGGATCACCACTTTATTTTAAGAATGTGAAATGTCAGAATAATAGTAGAGAGGATATGATTTATTTCAGCTTTTATTTCTTCATCACATTCCCAGTGGGTCAGATGTTTACATACACTCAATTAGTATTTGTAGCATTCCTTTAAATGTTTAACTGTTTCAGGTAGCCATCCACAAGCTTCCCACAATAAGTTGGGTGAATTCTGTTCCATTCCTCTTGACAGAGCTGGTGTAACTGGTCAGATTGTAGGCCTCCTTGATCGCACACGCTTTTTCAGTTCTGCCCACTGCTTTGTGATGGTCACTCCAATACCTCGACTTTGTTGTCCTTAAGCCACAACTTTGGAAGTACGCTTGGGGTCATTGTCCATTTGGAAGACCCATCTGCGACCAAGTTTAACTTCCTGACTGATGTCTTGAGATGTAGCTTAATTTTTTCCACATTATTTTCCATCCTGATGATGCCATCTATTTTGTGAAGCGCACCAGTCCCTCCTGCAGCAAAGCACCCCCACAACATGATGCTGCACCCCCATGCTTCACGGTTGGGATGGTGTTCTTTGGCTTGCAAGCCTCCCCTTTTTCCTCCAAACATAATGATGGTCACTATGGCCAAACAGTTCTATTTTTGTTTCATCAGACCAGGTGACATTTCCCAAAAAGTACGATCTTAGTCCCCATGTGCAGTTGCAAACCTTAGTCTGGCTTTTTTATGGCGGTTTGGAGCAGTGGCTTCTTCCTTGCTGAGCGGCCTTTCAGGTTATGTCGATATAGGACTCGTTTTACTGTGGATATAGATACTTTGTTACCTGTTTCCTCCAGTATCTTCACAAGGTCCTTTGCTGTTGTTCTGGGATTGATTTGCACTTTTCGCACCAAAGTACATTCATCTCTAGGAGACAGAACACGTCTCCTTCCTGAGCGGTATGATGGCTGCGTGGTCCCATGGTTTTATACTTACCTACTATTGTTTGTACAGATGAACGTGGTACCTTCAGGCATTTGGAAATTGCTCCCAAGGATGAACCAGACTTGTAGAGGTCTACAATTAATTTTCTGAGGTCTTGGCTGATTTCTTTTGATTTTCCCATGGTGCAAGCAAAGAGGCACTGAGTTTGAAGGTAGGCCTTGAAATACATCCACAGGTACACCTTCAATTGACTCAAATGATGTCAATTAGCCTATCAGAAGCTTTTAAAGCCATGAAATCATTTTCTGGAATTTTCCAAGTTGTTTAAAGGCACAGTCAACTTAGTGTAAACTTCTGACCCACTGGAATTGTGATACAGTGAATTATAAGTGAAATAATCTTTTTTATTTTTTTATTTAGTGTGTTATGCACAAAGTAGATGTCCTAACCGACTTGCCAAAACTATAGTTTGTTAACAAGAAATTTGTGGAGTGGTTGAAAAACGAGTTTTAATGACTCCAACCTAACTATATGTAAACTTCCGACTTCAACTGTAGCTGCTAGATAGACCTTAACAGTGGAGAAAGTCTTCCCTCTGTCCAAAAGGTCCTGCAGAAAGCATAAAACATTGGATACAGAGCATTGGTAAGGAATTATGTTTTTGGTCACACCACTTCTCAAAAACACTTTTGATGTATGCCACCACAGTAGTATTGGCTGTTCGGATCAAGACGTGACACTTCCGAAGAGAGGGTAGAACGTATTTCAGTGAAAGAACCACTGTCAGCAATTCGAGGTAATTTATATGAGCAATGCAGAGTTGTGGGGTCCACACTCAGTTTATAGCATTTCCTTCGTGCACTGCGCCCCAGCCCGTGAGTGACACATCCATTGTTACCACTTTCCTTATTGCCTCTACCCATTGGGCAGTACCAAGAACGAAGATCGAGGGACTATTCCAGTGACGAGACATGCGGAGGTCACCTTTATCTGATGATTGAGGTGATGCCGTGTACACAGACGTTGTGCAAACACGCAGCGCTGAAAGTCTCTCATACTCAGTGCTCTGTGTCCTCCGCATGACATCTGGATATTGCAAAGGGCAGTGTTGACACACTGGCACCTGAGGACAGTGCTTGGTGGCGATTCCCTCCGTCTTCCTTGTGAGTGAAAATGCGTCGCTGCACAAAGGGAAGGGTTTTAGGTGCACAGATGTGTGTGTGTGTGGGGGTGGTCTATGCTCCACCCGAAAGGTGGCAGGTCAGAAAATGGGATGAACTGTTGGCTGCCACTCCCTGCTGCAGGGGACGTACCCCTATGTCGGGCGCCCCTTCTTCCCAGCAGAGGATTCAAATGGGCGGGACCTAGATGCGTCTACTTGGTTATCCGAACAAGTAGACGTGGCGGCGAAAGCTGGCTCAAACAGTTCCTTCAGCTCGAAAGAAGCATCAAGGCACTCTCCCGTACCACTGGAAGGCTCATGGAAAAGCATGGAGGCTGGAGGCTTGGAGGTTGAGGTCTTTGACGACACATATCACATCCCAAAGGTCTAGGTTAGGCTAGTCGATCGATAGGAGATTATGCATCTCTAGCATCATATCATCCTGGTAAGCCAGTAGTAGGGACGTAATGTTCAATGTGCGGCAGACACATGGACCTTTCGGTAGATAGACGCAGAATGACGAGGCACTGGGGTTGAATTGGTTGGTCAGTGACGGCTTGACCAKCGCTGGATTTCTGAGATCCAGCTCCTCCATGTCCTTGACATTCATACTGGCAAAAAGTCTGTTTTGGACCTTAGCTGTAAAGGGTTTTGTCCCAATTGCGTTTGGCTTCCGCCACGCAAGCTGGGATAGCTTGGAAGAGTTGCTTGCCTGGGATGGTGCAAGAGGGGAGTTTCCTCCAATCATAGCAGTCCCTCTCTGCGTTGCCGCCACATGCTGGTTCGGCCCACTCAATACGTAGTCTGGTCGCTGCCTGTTTGCAGAAATCAATGAGTGAATATCTGTCATCTGCCATCGATGCCTCACTAGGGGTGGAAGGCCTAGATGTTACGGCTTGCGCTGGAGGAGTTCGGTCATAATCTCGCCATCGTCTTCGTCGATGACGAGGTCCCCTTCCCCGTCCTCCGGGGCCAAGCTCTGGAAAAGTGGGTGAAGGTCCTCGGGATAGCCAACCATTGTGTCAAAATGAGGAATGAGTCTACTAGGCAGTCTCCCCGCTCAAGTAACCTTTCTGGTCACACAAAAAAGAGTCAAAAATGCAATTTCCTATGTAAGACATTCAAAATCAGACTTGCTTACACCCCATGGCTAGGCTACATGGCCAGGCTATATGGCCAGGCTACACAGCCAGGCTATATGTACCACTATATCACTAGAGTGAGCTACAGTGTACCCTGCTTTCTGTTTCCTGGAATCCACTATTAAACTGGTTTAAATGCTTTTAAGCACACCAATGAGAATCACTATAAGTGCCATACTTCACAGTACAGTTTAAAGTCTAAATGATGAGGCACCCACTTCAATATCCAAAAGCAGCCGTTATGCTCCAGTTCCACTGCTCTGCATACTTCTCTGTGATCCGTCATGCAATTAAGCATTTGTTTCCCCTTTAACCATAGTTAAGTTAAATTGTAGAGTGTAATTAAACCATGGAGTGTAAAACAGCTGTTCAGTCAAAACCCCAGCAACTCTTCAACTATTTTTACTGCATAAAGACACAGGGAAAACATTGTGTAGCTCTGTAACTCTGCTAACAGACTAATATCATCTTGTGTTTATGTCGTTGTATGCCTCTCCGGAGACATCATAAATCAAACACTAATTAGAACCAGTGTGGTGACACGACGCGTTCCGATGCTTCTACCTCTGATCTACCTTCCATCAGCTAAGAAACAGCTGAGCCGGTTGCTGCTCTCCAAATTAAAGTAGTGTGTTAGCTAGAGAGCTGAGAGGAACTTTGTTAATTAAGGAAGCTGACAGCCTTAGAACACTTAAAGATCATTAGATGTGGACTCAGCCCATTATCAGCCTGAAAACGTCACCCTGGCACATTTTTGCAAAAAGGTTAACCGTCACAGTACTTTTTCTCAGTGCATTGCAGTCAATGGGAAAAGATGAGTGTCACAGGGTTGACGTTTTTCTCAATTCATAGCAGTCAATGGGAAAAGAAACACGTCAACTAATTGAATCTTATGTCAATAAATTGTAGTCAACAGGAAAAGATTAGTGTCACGGGATTGATGCCTTAGTGAATACAATGCATTCAATGGGGGAAGATTAGCGTCACAATATGGATGCATAGAGAATAGCATCACAAACATGACACCCTCCTATCTCCCTCTCTCCCCCTCTCGCCTTACTCCCACCACTTTATTTAACTAGGCAAGTCAGTTGAGAACAAATTCTCATTTACAATGACGGCCTACCCCGGCCAAACCCGGACGACACAGGGCCAATTGTGCACCGCCCTATGGGACTCCCAATCACGGCCGGATGTGATACAGCCTGGATTCAAACCAGGGACTGTAGTGACGCCTCTTGCACTGAGATGCAGTGCCTTAGGCCACCGCCCCACTCGGGAGCCCACTTTCCCACCCCCACAGACAGGATATTGACACATAGATACGCATCAAGGGTATTTGGCGCATAAATGAATACCTTGCATTCAAGGCAAAAGTTGGTGATAGAGCTGCAATGGATAAATTGTTGAAAGACTCAGACAGACAGACAGACAGACAGACAGACATATTCACTCACAGACCAACAGACAGAGAGACAGACAGACAGACAGACAGGCAGGCAGGCAGGTAGACAGACAGACAAACTTTAAACTGAACCCTAAACCTAACCCTAACCCTAGCTTCATGTTCACATCTTGGTTTAAACCTAACCCTAGCCATAACCCTAACACTAACGTCTTGTCCACATCCCGGCCCCACCCTAACTCCAAGAGCTGAGACAAGATGAGGGCTAGGTTTAGGGTTATGGCTAGGTTTAGAGTTACACCGGGTTCTGGACATGAAGCTAGGGTTAGGGTTAAGGTTGAGCCGGAAGTTGATATGAAGCTAGGATTAGGGTTAGGGCCTAGACATAACCCATTAATCCAATTAACAATTGGGACACGTTTCAGAAAACTAGGCCTATGTCGCGGGTCACTACTTCACATGAGAGCCATTTGAAAGTAATCTTGTTCTTTTTTATCAAAATGCGTTTTTTTGGCAGAAATGCCTTCTGGAATATGTGAACTTTCATGTGCCTTTCATGTGCATACAAACTGTATGCCATCTGTAAATACGAATAAAATGGTTAAATTACGAGCCTAGTCGGTTAAGCCACAGAAAAAGTCAGCAACCTTCCCGCTAGCCATGATTGACTGAGAGAATGAATGGGCCTGACATGTCGAGAGATGTGTTCGGATTGGTCTGCCATATAGCTCGTTTCTGTCTATTTGTAAGTAATCCTGTCAAATGCGGCTTTAAAAAATATATATTGCTTAGTAGAACTGCATAAGTGTTGCTCTCCACTTTCTGGAGGATCGAGTTTTGAAATCAGTGGAATTAGAGTATGATAGCTAAGGAGATGGAGAAAACACCTGTCTCCGGATTACATCTTCAAACTAAGGGCAACCATGGCAGGCCCAACCCCTATTACTAGCCTGTTCAACCTCTCTTCCGTATCATCTGAGATCCCTAAAGATTGGAAAGCTGCCGCGGTCATCCCCCTGTTCAAAGGGGGAGACACTCTAGACCCAAACTGTTATAGACCTATATCCATCCTGCACTGCCTTTCTAAAATCTTCGAAAGTCAAGTTAACAAACAGATCACCGACCATTTCGAATCCCACCGTATCTTCTCCACTATACAATCTGGTTTCCGAGCTGGTCATGGGTGCACCTCAACCACGCTCAAGGTCCTAAATGATATCATAACCGCCATCGATAAAGTACTGTGCAGCCGTCTTCATCGACCTGGCCAAGGCTTTCAATCACTGCATTCTTATCGGCAGACTCAATAGCCTTGGTTTCTCAAATGACTGCCTCGCCTGGTGACCAACAACTTCTCAGATAGAGTTCAGTGTGTCAAATCGGAGGGCCTGTTGTCCGGATCTCTGGCAGTCACTATGGGGGTGCCACAGGGTTCAATTCTCGGGCCAACTCTTTTCTCTGTATATATCAATGATGTTGCTCTTGCTGCTGGTGATTCTCTGATCCACCTCTACACAGACGACACCATTCTGTATACACCTGGCCCTTCTTTGGACACTGTGTTAACACACCTCCAAACGAGCTTCAATGCCATACAACACTCCTTCCGTGGCCTCCAACTGCTAGTAAAACTAAATGCATGCTCTTCAACCGATCGCTTCCCTTACCCGCCCGCCCGAGTAGCATCACTACTCTGGACGGTTCTGACTTAGGATATGTGGACAACTACAAATACTTAGGTGTCTGGTTAGACTGTAAACTCTCCTTCCAGACTCACATTACGCATCTCCAATCCAAAATTAAATCTAGAATTGGCTTCCTATTTCGCAACAAAACCTGCTTCACTCATGCTGCCAAACATACCCTCGTAAAACTGACTATCCTACCGATCCTTGACCTCGGCGATGTCATTTACAAAATAGCCTCCAACACTCTACTCAGCAAACTGGATGTAGTCTATCACAGTGCCATCCGTTTTGTCACCAAAGCCCCATATACTACCCACCACTGCGACCTGTATGCTCTTGTTGGCTGGCCCTCACTACATATTCGTCGCCAAACCCACTGGCTCCAGATCATCTATAAGTCTTTACTAGGTAAAGCCCCGCTTTATCTCAGCTCACTGGTCACCATAGCAACACCCACCTGTAGCACGCGCTCCAGCAGGTATAGTTCACTGGTCATCCCCAAAGACAACACTTCCTTTGGCCGCCTTTAGTTCCAGTTCTTTGCTGCCAATAACTGGAACGAATTGCAAATATCACTGACGCTAGAGTCTTAAATCTCCCTCTCTAATATTGTTATCCAATATTGTTATTCATTCTCTGGCTCTTTTGCACCCCAGTATCTCTACTTGCACACCATCATCTGCACACCTATCACTCCAGTTTTAATGCTAAATTGTAATTATTTCGCCTCTATGGTCTATGTATTGCCTTACCTCCCTACTTTTCTACATTTGCAGACACTGTACATAGATTTTTCTATTGTGTTATTGACTGTACGTTTGTTTTTTTGTGTAACTCTGTGTTGTTGTTTTTGTCGCACTGCTTTGCTTTATCTTGGCCAGGTCGCAGTTGTAAATGAGAACTTGTTCTCAACTGGCCTACCTGGTTAAATAAAGGTGAAATTAAAATTAAAATAAAAAAATATCTTGGAGAAACTGAAGATGGACCACAGGAATATTGAGGTGGAGCGCACCCACAAGCCTGCAAAATCCACCACCGGCCCAAGTTACAGGCCCAGGCCAATACTGGTCAAGTTCCTGTCTCAACATCACCAGTCTCAAAGTCAACGGTGAAGAGGCGACTCCGGGATGCTGGCCTTCTAGCATCCTGGAGTCGCCTCTTCACTGTTGATGTTGAGACTGGTGTTTTGCGGGTACTATTTAATGAAGCTGCCAGTTGAGGACTTGTGAGGCATCTGTTTCTCAAACTAGACACTAATGTACACGCTGTTCTGTTAAGGGAGTAGTACAAAGCATTGTACAAGATCTTCAGTTTCTTGGTAATTTCTCGGATGGAACAGCCTTCACTTCTCAGAACAAGAATAGACTGATGAGCCATTTTGAGCCTATAATCGAACCCACAAATGCTGATGCTCCATATATTTAACTAATCTAAAGAAGGCCAGTTTTATTGCTTCTTTAACCAGCACAACTGTTTTCAGCTGTGCTAATATAACTGGAAAAGAGTTTTCTAACAATAAATTTGCCTTTTAAAATTATAAACTTGGATTAGCTAACACAACGTGCCATTGGAACACAGAAGTGATAATTGCTGATAATGGGCCTCTGTACGCCTATGAAGATATTCCATTTAAAAAAAATCAGCTGTCTCCAACTACAACTTCCTGACTGATGGCTTGAGATGTTGCTTCAATATATCCACATCATTTTCTTTCCTCAAGATGCCATCTATTTTGTGAAGTGCACCAGTCCCTCCTGCAGCAAAGCACCCCCCACTACATGATGCTGCCACCCCCGTGCTTCAGGGTTGGGATGGTGTTCTTCGGCTTACAAGCCTCTCCCTTTTTCCTCCAAACATAATGATGGTCATGTTGGCCAAACAGTTCTATCTTTGTTTCATCAGACCAGAGGACATTTCTCCAAAAAGTACGATCTTTGTCCCCATGTGCAGTTGCAAACCTTAGTCTGGCTTTTTTATGGCGTTTTGGAGCAGTGGCTTCTTCCTTGCGGAGCGATCTTTCAGGTATGTAGATATAGGACTCGTTTTACTGTGGATACAGATACTTTTGTACATGTTTACTCCAGCATCTTCACAAGGTCCTTTGCTGTTGTTCTGGGATTGATTTGCACTTTTCGCACCAAAGTACGTTCATCTCTAGGAGACAGAATGCGTCTCCTTCCTGAGCGGTATGACAGCTGCGTGGTCCCATGGTGTTTATACTTGCGTACTATTGTTCGTACAGATGAACGTGGTACCTTCAGGCGTTTGGAAATTGCTTGAAGACTTGTGGAAGTCTACCATTTTTTTTCTGAGGTCTTGGCTGATTTCTTTTGATTTTCCAAGCAAAGGGGCACTGAGTTTGAAGGTAGGCCTTGAAATACACCCACAGGTACACCTCCAATTGACTCAAATGATGTCAATTAGCCTATCAGAAGCTTCTAAAGCAATGACATCATTTTCTGGAATTTTCCAAGCTGTTTAAAGGCACAGTCAACTTAGTGTATGTAAACTTCTGATCCACTGGAATTGTGACACAGTGAATTATAAGTGAAATAATCTGTCTGTCAACAATTGTTGGAAAAATGTCCTAACCGACTTGCCAAAACTATAGTTTGTTAACAAGAAATTTGTGGACTGGTTGAAAAATGAGTTTTAATGACCCCAACCTAAGTGTATGTAAACCTCCGACTTCAACTGTATGTAAATAAGGTATTTCTGTTTTTTATTTTGAATAAAAGTGCAAAAATTTCGAAAAACCTGTTTTCGCTTTGTCATTATGGGGTATTGTGTGTAGATTGCTGAGGATTTATAAAAATGTAATCCATTTTAGAAATAGGCTGTAACGTAAAACAAACTGTGGAAAAAGTCAAGGGGTCTGAATACTTTCCGAAGGCACAATTCATTTGATGATACAGCAGTAACAATACAAGGAAGGATATATCATCTATAGAAGAGACAGACAGGTGTGCCTGTATATATTCAGAGTCATATCCTTGTAATGCTTAGAGATCTTACTGTATGTGTTTTGTAAAGTCATTCCGCTGCGGCACTTCTTGTTTTATTACAAACATTAATGTGCTGGAAATTCCAAATTGTTTGCATAGTCATATGGAATCATGTAGTAACCAAAAGAGTGTTTAACAAATAAAAATATATTGTATATTTTAGATTCTTCAAAGTAGCCACCCTTTTCCTTGATGACAGCTTTGCACACTATTGGCATTCTCAAATATAAAATATATTTTGATTTGTTTGACACTTACTACATGATGCCATGTGTGTTATTTCATAGTTTTGATGTCTTCACTATTATTCTACAGTGTAGAAAATAGTAAAAATAAAGAAAAACCTGAATAAGTAGTTGTGTCCAAACTTTTGACTGGTACTGTATGTGTGACTGCTAGATGGACACACACACTACATGTCAATGTTTTTAAATGTATGTAAATTTCCTTTTGTCTGTAATCTATTTTTCGTTATGTGTCGAACCCCAGTAAGACTAGCTGTCGCAGTTGGTGTCGGCTAATGGGGATTCTAATAAATCAAATCAAATCTGCCTGCCTGTCTGTCTGTCTGTCTGTTGGCCTGTCTGTGGGCGAGAGGAGGGAGAGAGAGATGAGGTGGAGAATGCAGGGAAAGAAGGAGGGAGAGAGAATAGAGGGGGAGGAAAGGGAAAAAAGTGGAGAGTGAGGGGGGAGGGAGAGGGTGAAGGAGGGATGGGGAGAGGGGATGGAGAGGAAGGGGAGGGACGGAAAGAAGGAGTGAGGGAGAGGGAGAGGGAGAGAGAGGAGAGTGAGAGGGAGAGGGTGAAGGATGGGAGGGGGAGAGGGGGAGAGGGAGGAGGGAGGGGAGAGAGAGAGAGAGTCGACTGACAGATAGGTGGGAGAGAGGAGGGAGAGCGAGAAATGAGAGAAGTGGGAGGCAGGGAAACAAGGAGGGAGAGAGAATGGAGGGGAAGGAGGGAGAGAGAGAAGGGGGGAGTAAGGGAAGGGGAGACAGAGAGGGAGGGAGACAGTGAAGAAGGGATGGGGAGAGAGAGGAGGGAGGGGCAGAGAGATATAAGAGGAAGTGGAGGGAGGGAAAGAAGGAGGGAGAGAGAATTGAGGGGAGAGGAGGGAGAGAGAGGAGAGAGAGGGGAAGAGGGTGGAGGGGGTGAAAGAAGGGGAGGTAGAAAGGAGAGAATTAGGGGGGATAAAGAGGAGGTAGAGCGTGAGAAAGACAGAGACAGTCAGTGAATTGGTTGATGCTTATCTTTTCCCATTGACTACTATGTATTGCCATAAAAGTCAAACCTTTGACACTCATCTTTTCCCATTGAACCCAATGTACTGAGATCAACATTGACCCTGTGACACTCATCTTTTTCCATTGACTGCAATGTATTGAGAAAAACGTCCAGCCTGTGACACTCATCTTTTCCAATTTACTGCAATGTATTGAGAAAAACGTCAGCTTCTGTAACATTTTACCTGGATGTCAATTTTTTGGACGTTTTCTATGGTACAGTAGAGGCCTCTAGAACATTCTGCTTTGTGTCATTGTTCAGAGTGGCTCCACAGGAGGCCCCTCTAAACAGTTCTATGGAGTGGCACCACAGGAGGCCCCTCTAAACAGTTCTATGGGCAACATGCCGGCATGTACTACTCTTCTAGCTACACGTCTTCTATTTCTGAAGTTGAAGGATGGGTTCCCTCCTACTTTTAGCCATTGTATAAAGGGGCGGCAGATAGCCAAGTGGTTAGAGCGTTGTGCCAGTAACCAAAAGGTTGCTAGATCGAGTCCCTGAGCTGACAAGTTAAAAAAAACTGTTGTTCTGCTCCTGAACAAGGCAGTTAACCCACTGTTCCTAGGCTGTCATTGTAAATAAGAATTAGTTCTTAACTGACTTGCCAGGTTAAAGAAGTAAGTCGTGCAACATCTCAAGCTAGAGAAAATGTGCTGTTTCATTATTGGATCTGCAAATACATGTCATACTATCTGGCACCCTTTCTTTTTAGGAGACATGGACCTAGCTAATTTCACAACGCCATTAAATAACCTAAATTAGAATTTGTATCCCTATCTTTACTCTTCTCTCCTTTCTGTTTGATTATATCTTTGTTTTTCGTTATTTGATTATATTGCTCCAGTTCTATGTCATGCCCCTTTACGTCTGGTATTGGGGTGGAGCTCTGTTGGAGCATGGGGGGTTGTGGTGGGTTTGATGTGTTAGGGGATCAGTGTGTGTTTTGCCCTCTAGTTGTTTGTCTGTATTGTCTCACATAATAAATACTAAATTTAAAAAACGTAATAAAAAATCAACACCTCCCTCTGCAACTGGATCTTGGACTTCCTGACGGGCCTCCCCCGGGTGGTGAGGGTAGGCAACAACACATCCGCCACGCTGACCCTCAACACAGGGCCCCTCGGGGTTGCGTGCTTAGTCACCTCCTGTACTCCCTGTTCCCCCAAGACTGTGTACCTGCGCACGACTCCAACACCATCATTAAATTTGACGGTGATAGGCCTGATCACCGACAACGATGAGACAGCCTACAAGGAGGTGGTCAGAGACCTGTTAGTGTGGTGCCCGGATAACAACCTCTCCCTCAATGTCAGCAAGACGAAGGAGCTGATCGTGGACTACAGGAAATGGAGGGCGGAGCATGCCCCCATCCACATCGACGGGTCTGTAGTGGAGAGGGTTGAGAGGAATTATCATGGTCCACACACACCAACACATGAAGAGAGCATGACAATGCCTCTTCCCCCTCAGGAGGCTGATAAGATGAATGGGCCCTCAGATCCTCAAAAAGTTCTACAGCTGCACCATTGAGAGCATCTTGACTGGCTGCATCACCGCTTGGTATGGCAACTGCTTGGCATTCAACTGCAAGGCGCTACAGAGAGTTGTGTGCACGGCCCAGTACATCACTGCGGCCGAGCAACATTCCATCCAGGACCTCTATACCAGGCGGTGTCAGAGGAAGGCCCAAAATATATTCAAAGACTCCAGCCACCCAAGTCATAGACTGTTCTCTCTGCTATCGTACGGCAAGTGGTAGCGATGCATCAAATCTGGAACCAACAGGACCCTAAACAGCTTCTACCACCAAGCCATAAGACTGCTAAATAGTTAGTTAAATAGTTAAACAATAGCTACCCGGTCTATCTGCATCGACCCTTTTTACACTAACTCTTTTGACTCATCACATACGCTGCTGTTACTGTCTATTACATATCCTGTTGCCTAGTCACTTTACCCCTACCTATATGTACAGTACATATCTACCTCAAATACCTTCATTTCTATCTAATTGAACCCTGCTGTATCCATCCTTCTGCCCAGAATCATACATGCATTAATATGCACTCATTCAAGTGCAGGAACTATAATTTGGCAATAGTGACTTGATCCTAATATGCACTGTAGCCACATACCAAGACACATAACATAGTAAATAGGATGTGAACCCAGTCAACCTCTGCTGCGACAGAAAACAAAGTAGTAAAAATGTATTGTGAGAGCTTACCTTCCCTGGACCTTGATGTCAGAGATGGCGTAGAAGTATCTGGACAGGTTGTTCTCGTCTACCATGGTGGCCCCTGTGGCTGGTCGGAGGAGCCGGACCCTCAGGTCTGTAATGGTGAAGAAGTCTCTCAGGTTCTTGGTGGTGTCTAACTGACCGTAGAGGGACGCCATGTTGTGGAGCCGTGGTCCGGCGAACAGTGCAAAGCGGTCCTTGATCTCGAAGCGCACCGTCTTGTCATACTTCCACACGTAGCCCCTGGAGTATTCCTCAGTGCAGATGATGTCTAGGAGAGTGTGCTGGGTCAGGTCCTGGACAGTCTTGGCATCCATGGTGAAAGCGTCCAGACAGTCTGTGGCGTAGAACTGGTAGGGTTGCCAGGTCTTACCGTAGTCCAGAGATTTCTCCAGAACCATCTGTTCCGGGCGGCCGGACTCAAAGGTGACCACGATGTCGTCGGTCAGCTCGATGGTTTTGCTCCACGACAGTGTGATGTTGACCAGGAGGGCTTTGGGGTACTTCTTCCAGGAACTGGACTGCCAGAAGGTTGTGGGGTTGCGGCCCTCGAAATCGAACATGAGCTCCGGTGGGTGGGCCAGGTCCTCGTTTTCGGCATCACATTCATTGTTACACATGTACGGGTTCTCCTAAAAGAGAGGGAAAAATAAAGACAGAGAAAGAACGACATTAAGGAATTGAAATGGTAAACAATAACACAGGTACCCAAAGATTATTTTTATGAGCCTTGAGTTCTATGTGTAGCCAAGTGTAGGTTAAAGAAATAGACGTCCACAGAGCCCTAGTACGACCATGACTCTGCATAATTTCAATAGTATTGATGTGATGTTGGGTCCAGGGCTCCAGCTGTGGTACTAAATGAATCTAAATGAGGGGCTAGCCTATTAGAAAACACCCGGAGACACATTCATGTTTTATGGGGACGTTTCGAAGAAGTCACCCCTCCACCACGGACTTACAACACCCCTCTTCTCATAGCCAGACTGCAAGAACCAAAGGAGCTCCCGCGTGGTGCAGTGGTCTAAGGCACTGCATCTCAGTGCTAGAGGTGTCATTATGGACCCTGGTTCAATTCCAGGCTGTATCACAACCGGCCGTGATTGGGAGTCCCATAGGGCGTAATTGGCACAGTGTCGTCTGGGTTAGGGTTTGGCCGGGGTAGGCCGTCATTGTAAATAAGACATTGTTCTTAACTGACTTGCCTGGTTAAATATTATTTAAAAAATATGACAGGGTCTTGCATTTGTATCTCATATCATCTTCCCTGTATCATTTATGGCTAAGCACTATCACCCACAACATTATAAACACCAGCAGATATAGAAGTCCAGAGGGGTGGAGAGAGAATTGCAAGGAATACCTGGTGCCTAATTTCCTCGTAAGTAGCAGGTATAACATGAAGGTCAATCTAACAAGTGGAGAATAGCCCGCCATCTTTCCACAATAATTTTTTTTTGCATAAAGCCTGGCTCAATCTGAATTTAATGGCTGGGAAACTCAAGAGGTGTGCCTTTTGTCAATTCTGTCATTGAAGGATGAAAAATATATCATCCAACCTCCAGTTCAAAGTCAAGGGTATCAAGCCAGAGAGAGGGAGAGCAAAGGAAGGCAGAGAGCATAACTTAAAGGATCTCTCTCTCCCTCTCTCTTTCCCTCTCTTGCTCTTTTTAAAAGAGGCAGGCAGGCAGGTGAGCAGGCAACGCCTCAGATTCATCAAGACCCTTTCCTCTAGAAAACAACCTCCTCAAAACATTGGTACGGTTTGCCACAAATCGTTACACCGCCATGTTCTTCTTTCCCCGGGGCTACAGCCTGCAGTCGGCCGTTGGACTAAGGGGAGGGGGGTACTTCAGGAAGGACCTTTCAACAGAGACGCTCCTCCAATTTATCAGAACAAGATAATCCACCACTTGATTAGGTAGGAGATGTCAGTGTTTGTGTGGTTCTGTGGCCAGGGCGATATAAGAGGGGAGGAGCGCTCTCTGTCCAGGTGATGTAGGACAGGAAAAGAAGGCAGGAAGACAAAAGGAGAGAGTGAGAAAGAGAGAGAGATACAAGAAAAAGGAAAGAGAGAGAGCGAGAGAGAGAGAGAAAGAGAGAGAGAAAAAAAATATGTTCCTGCTAATAAGCTTTGCCGTTTTTTCTTGTCCTCCAAGGCAAGGTGAGGATAAAACATGTCTGTGCCGGGCATTTAGCCTTCTAACTGGCCCAGAGTCACATTAATATCCTGTCTAGCCAATCCCCCACAGTCCTCTGAGCGCTGGACAAAGGGAACCAGGGAGTGAGCAGTAGGCTGTGAGAGGAGGGCTGGCAGCGGAAATTTCCACTTGCGTTTCAATGGGCGACACAGTCAGGAGGTTAGGGCTGCCATTACCTGCCATCTGCTACCCTGTACTGTGTCTACAGAGGGCTCGTTAGCTGTAGGTTACTGGGACTTTGGGGATTAGAAAAGAACTATAAAGGAATTGTGGGATACCATCCTCTGGATGCCCCTGGGCACATTGGACTGGATTATTCAAAAGAAGTGGAACACTCAGGTTTCCATAGTCAAGGTAGATAAAAAACAACGTGGCGTTATGTACTCGATCTACGGGAAGCATGTTTCTGAGTTTTGTAATATTTACTCGGTTGAAACCTAAATCTCATGAAAATATGTGTTACTTTGGCGGGACACACACACACGGACACACACACACACATACACACAGACCTCCATACACATTTAGTCTCATCAGACAAAGATGTATCCTCATCAATTTCTTTCACCAGAGGCTGGAAATCTGCAGCGTAGCACCTGGCAACCTTGGCTAGCCGTGGAGATCTCCAAACACACAGGTTAAAACCTTTCATTACTGTCTCCTCCATACTCACAAAATACAGCCTTATGAAAATCAATACCCTCGCTCTCCGGTCACGCTGTACGGGACCACTCCTTCCTTCAGATAGGAGATAAAGCGCTGAGCACCGCAGCCCAGTGGAAATCAATGGTGAGACTTCTGTTTTATTTTATGGCACTGACAGCTCTATTAGCCGATAAATGGTTTGGCGAAACATTATAATAATTGACATTGCAGCTAGCGAGCTTCGCTGCTACACAGCTCCACCCTATCCATACGTAATTACCGAAGATGTTTCTATTAATCCTAATCTGATCAACTAGCAGCAGCAGACGAGGGACAAGACAGCAGCCATAGATTACAGTGATGACTGACTGGAGCTGCTATCTGCTGGATGGAGGTAGTGGAGCGGAGAGGTCACGCTAAATTGGTGCTAATGGTATCAGCGACCCCCCAAAACACACCAGGTTAATCTAATCCCCGGTGTCGGTGATGAAGAGAGATAGGAACGTGTAGTGCTGTGGTGTGTGTGTGTTGGGGGGGGGGGGGGGGGGGTTCGGTACTATCTTCACAGGGGAGCTCTAATTGTTGCTGTGTCTATTTACAACGTTCTGCCTAATTTACCTCCTGACTGAGACAAAAACAGCCCCGTAATGAATCACAGTAATTCCAGCCTTTCTTTTCTTTCGTTCTCTTGTTGTTCTCTAGACAAATGTGGTTGGTTGGGTCATCGTCGGGAAGTGGTTTTCTCATGGTTGGCCAACCAAGGCTTTCCCAAGGAGACACATAACAGATAGAGCAATTTGCTAACACACACTAGGGAGAGATGGAAGAGCTGGTTTCTACTATTTGAAACGCTTTATTTGTTATTGTCTATACCAATCAGGTTAAAACTGTTTGTCCTATTTCAGCTGGCAACGCAAACATTCACTTGACAAAATAACACATGCTATTTGTGTAAACCAACCAGATTATTCTACAAAACATCCCACCAAAATTAGTTATCTGTATCTCATAATTCAAACATATCTATTATATTCAAAAGATGAAAAAAAAAACGATATTAAATCTAAAGACAAAGAATATAATGATTCTATAATGATCAAGAGTATAGGATTAGTACGAGCGAGACTATTTATAGTTCAATAGAAGAAGGTAATTGTATATAATTGAAGAGCGGACTGACCAACCCAACCCATGCTTTGGGCCGTGCTTCATGGTATTTAGGCCGAGGGAAGGGTGGTTGTTAAAGTGAATAAGAAATGGCTGTGCAGCCCTGGCAGCCCAGGCCGTCCCCCTTTACGTGATCACTGATAAAGGATGTGACTTGGGGAATATAAATTTAGTGGCACTGACAGGCAGGCGTGATGTATGCCCAACCAATCAAACAAATCCTTTTGTGTGACAGATGTTTCTGACTTGTAACCCAGATCACATTGCTCCCTCCTCCTGTTGCTCTCTTCTCTCTTCTTCTCTCTCCTCTCTCTCTCTCTCTCTCTCTCTCTCTCTCTCTCTTCTCTCTCTCTCTTCTCTCTCTCATCTCTCTCTCTCTCTTCTCCTGCTCTCTCTCTCTCTCTCTCTCTCTCTCTCTCGTCTGCTCTCTCTTCTCTCTCTCTCCTGCTTCTCACTCACTCTCTCTCTCTCTTTCTCTCTATTTTTCTACACTAAACAACAGGAACAGTCCAGTCCAAGGATTCCTTAAAAAGTACATATTGTAATGGTGTTGATCACAAAACACTGATGACATGTTTTATGAGTCATCCAGATTATTTGTCTAACGTGCTAATTATATTCTATTCAACATTGTGTTTTGCTTATCTCTATGATCTTTCCTCTGTGATCTTTGCTGTACAAACACCAGTATTGAACACGCACGCACGCGCCACACACAGCGCGCAACACACACACACACACACACACACAGATGGATTATAGTGTTTGCTAGAGTTATCAGTAAACAATCCAGAGTGGCCCAGATGAGGAAATCCTCTAATGAGAAAAATTAATAAATCCCCCCACCACCATGGCACAGTCAGGGTTTCAGGTGATGTCATATAAGACAGCCCTTCGAAAGGACAGTTAGTAGGAAATCTGGCCAAGGTCCCTCTGTCTGAATGAGGGGAAAAAATCACACTACTTTCCAGTCTTTCTTTTCCCCTCCCTTCCTCCCTCCCTTTCCCTCCCACCAACCTCTATTTTCCACCCCCCCCAACTTCTTTCCCTCCCCTCTCAGTAGCCAGGTTGGGGTTAAACCTATTCCCTTCCGCATTAATGAGACCTTGTGTGTGAGGATAGATTTCTGCACTGGCTCATGTGCTCGATTGAAGCAGTGCTCTCTCATTTCAATCTCTCTCTCTTGTCTCCCTCCCCCCTGCCTCTCCTCTCTTCTTCTATCTTGTCTCCTCCCTGCCTCTCTCTTCTCTCTCTCTTGTCTCCCTCCCTGCCTCTCTCTCTCTCTTTGTCTCCTCCCTGCCTCTCTCTCTCTCCCTCTCTTGTCTCCCTCCCTGCTCTCTCTCTCTCTTCTCTCTCTCTCTCTCTCTCTCTCTCTCTCTCTCTCTCCTCTCCTCTCTCTCTCTCTCTCTCTCTCTCTCTCTCTCTCTCTCTCTCTCTCGCTCCCTCTCTCTCTGTCCCTCCTTCCTGGCCATACTAACATCGATAAGTAAAGTTCGTTTCTCTCTGGGGTTTGGCGCTTGTGGCTGGTTGACACAGACACTTGGGTTTAACCTCAACGCTGTGTGAATATCGAAGCTGTCGCCCAATTACAGTGAGGTGATAGATCCCTGCTAAATCCTGTCATGGATTACAATTACATTTTCAAACAGCTAGGGTCAGGCAGGGGTCAACACGACTACATTGTGGTCATATGAAAGAGGAAAAGAGAGAGAGAGAAACAGCAAATATTCTGCCCTACTCATTCACACCAGAGGACAATATCCATTGTAACATCTACACAATGATACCTGGCACCTTGGTTTTTGGGAAATGAGAGAGAGAGAGAGAGAGAGAGAGAGAGATTAGAGAGAGAGAGAGAGAGAGAGAGAGAGAGAGAGAGAGAGAGAGAGAGAGAGAGAGAGGAGGAGAGAGAGAGAGCGGGTTTGATGAGAACGGGGGAGCGGGATTGTGAGAGGGCGAGACGAGGAGTGTTTGGAGGAGGTGGTTTGATAAGGGAAACGGAAGCGGTGGTTGTCGTGTGTGTGGGTGGTGTGGGGACGAGGGGGGAGTTGGGAGGGGAAGCGAGGGGGAGTGGAGCGGGTTTTGATCGGGGGTGGGTTGTGGAGGGGAAGGGGCGGGCGGGGTGGTGTGTGTGGTGTGGCGACGGGCGAGTAGGGGAGGGAGAGAGGAAAGAGAAGAGAAGAGGAGAGTGAGAGAGAGAGAGAGAGAGAGAGAGAGAGAGAGAGAGAGAGAGAGAGAGAGATTTGATGTCTCAAAGGTGAGCTGATAAAATATTATATTTGTTGCTAGCAGTGGAAGGGAAATTCAATACTGATCTAATGCTGCTGTGTGCGTGCGTGTCGTGTATCCTCGCTGCAGTGCAGGTGAACCCTCCCATAGAGAGGGTTATGAGGCGAGACCATGTGTAAATGTCCACGGTTCCACCTATCACACTCCACAGCTGACCATTTAGCAGATTCATGAGCCTTAAAACAACGTGTGGAAGCCTCTGCAACCTCCCTCAGCGCATTCGTAGGATATAAAAACAATTTTATATTCTATTATATTTTATATGTCATTGAGAGCTCTACAGGGTGCACTTGTGATATGGATGGGAGGCATGACAGTAGATATAGCTCTTACGTTAAGAGATGGTAGATATTTCTCAGATGCGAGGTGATACTTTCAACACATTTTAACCACAGTATCTTATTTCATCTACACTGAGTGGTCAAATCCTTAAGAACACCTCCCCCCTTTGCCCTCAGAACAGCCTCAATTCGTTGGGGCATGGACTCTACAAGGTGTCGAAAGCGTTCCACATGGATGCCCATGCCCATGTTGACTCAAATCCCCCCACAGTTGTGTCAGGTTGGCTGGTAGTGGATCTCTACTCCGAATATCTTGTTCCATCTGGTGACTGGGCAGGCCACCGCAGGAAGCTGAATTCACTGTCATGTTCGTGGAACCATTCCTGGACAATCCTATCCTTGCAGCATGGGGCATTATCCTGCTGGAGAAATCCATTCGCAGTTGAATACACTGCTGCCATGAAGGGATGCACCCGATTGGCAATGATGTTATCCTGTGGCATTCAAACGTTCCTCCACTTTTACCATGAAAACATACTACCGACACCATCAGCACCAGCCCCAGCCTGCAATGCCGACATGCCGGCATGATGGATGGACTCATGTTGTTTTCACCAACGTTGTACTGGACTGTCAGTTGATTAGCTGAAGCCCGTCTGTTGCTCTGTACAATTAATGTCAGCCTCGTTTTGACTGGTGGACTATTCTTGATACATACAGGAAACTGTTGCGTGTGAAAAAGCCAGCAGTGTTACAGTTCTTGGCACAATCAAACCGGTGCACCTGGCACCTACTACCATACTCCGTTTAAAGGGACTTAGAGGGACTTTTGTCTTGCCCATTCACCCTCTGAATGGCACACATATACAACCCATGTCTCAATTGTCTCAAGGCTTAAAAATCCTTCTTTAACCTGTCTCCTCCCCTTCATGTACACTGATTGAAGTCGATTTAACATCAATAAGGGATCATAGCATTCGCCTGGTCAGTCTATGTCATGGAAAGAGCAGGTGTTCCTAATGTTTTGTACACTCAGTGTATATCTCCGTTCAACATTAAACAAACAGGTGATGTATTATATATAATATTGAGAAGTAGCATGAATTATTGAGATGTGTACGTGATAATACACAGATACACACCCGTAATGACAATGGTATCTATCTATCTATCTATCTATCTATCTATCTATCTATCTATCTATCTATCTATCTATCTATCGATCTATCTATCTATCTATCTATCTATCTATCTATCTATCTATCTATCTATCTATCTATCTATCTATCTATCTATCTATCTATCTATCTATCTATCTATCTATCTATCTACCTACCTACCTACCTACCTACCTATCTCGCTCTCCCAGGTAGGGATCTTCTTGTTGTGGCAAATGTTCAGAATAAAGTTTTCTGGGAGCATAAAAGGGGGATATATTGGTATGGTGGTAAGGATCAACTTTAAAGTACCTTTTTCAAACAGCAAGTCCAAATAACATGTCCACAGACAACGAAGCTCAACATGTTTCATTTAAGTTTGAAACTACAGCAGCACATCTCAAATAGTTTCCCCACTGCTTGCAACACGACAAAATGACTTCGTAAATAAAACATTGGTGTCCATATTTCAACTACAACTATTGAATTGCATCGCTGTAAAATAGAGCAACGTAAAAGCAGTATGCATTACAAGTCCAGTGAAAGTAAGTATCATTGTGCCATCCTAGCTGTTGCTTGCTGTTGTCCGTGCCAGGCAGTCCCAGGCATTGTGTGGTAAAAGTAGGCTTTAGTCTGACCTGATCAGAGTCTCAACAGTTCTCAGAGACCCAGAGCCAATGCCTTTCAGTTCAGCAAAGAAGTCTAAGTCACCCTAAGGCATGCTTGGTTAGCAAAAACAGTTGGGGTGATAGTAATCCGGTACGGTCCGGTTCGGAGTACTGGCAAAATAAATAGTGAGGGTACACCGTGCCGGTAAAACATGAGCCTATCACAATAATTAAACAAAGATGTCAAGAAAACTGTAGGCTATTACAACATTACTTATCATTATTGCACGTCAGTCGTAGGAAAAAGGGACTTGAACATGTGTGGAATACGCTCCAAAATACAGTGTGGTTTCGACGATAAAAGTGACATTTCACAAAGGCAGAGATGAGTGGCCGAGACCGAGACGTGCACGGACAGCAGTGGACGCATCAATTCCATTTACAAGTGTGGGCCTAATGAATGACAATCACTGAACGTCATGCATTCCTTAGACTTTATTACAGATTGTTTTAACAGATGTCTCTTTCCATTCATTAAATGGCGGGTGCACAGTGCACTGTATGGATGCTGGAATTATTTTAGACTGGATGAACGTGCTCAGGGGGCCACACTTACAGGTGCCTATTGAAGTGATTTTTTTGACAATCATATGAAAACACCATGACTGGTTGTGTTTATGCCACGTTAAAGGTAATACATTTTCAAAGTAAAATGACAAATTTACACAGAGATCCTATAAAATTATTCTTCCTGCTCTGAGTACTTTAATAGTAACAGGGAACGCCTGCCTCGACCCTGAGGTCCCAGAAGGATGGTCTCCCCCCTCTCTTTAGGCTCAGAAAGATTCTCCACCCGTGGAAAACACAGTCATAATTATTTATCCAGTTCAATGAACTAAAAGTCACTTGTGTTTTTATGTCTTGGTAAGAGGAAGTTTGCAGACATTCGACATTAAATCACTTTTACACTGTTTCACAAATCAAAGATAAAAAATCTTAACATTTAGCTAATGAGGTTCACTTTTGAACTGAGAGAAGTATATCGTATATTGAGACCTGGCGAGTCTAGCGTCATCCAGACATCATTATACGACACACCATTATCGGAGACAACTCTGGACCACTATGAGTGAACCATTAAGAAACTCCATCGTCCTCACTACAGTCAATTATCTGTTATGGAGCTGACATTCAAACAGCATCCTAATAGCTACAGTAGCAGAATCCAACTGGGCTAACAACATGATAAGTGACTCAATAGCCGGAAGTCTACATTCATTGTGCAACACAGCCTATATGAAAAAGGCTGCTATGTGCAGGTTTCTGCATCAAGGCCGACACATTGCAGCAAGATCTAGTTCCTAGGCTCTCTTCTCAAATACATCCCTGGTGATTTGACACTGACTGAGAGACTACACTTCCATCCTTCTCTTTTTCTCTCCCTCATTGTCGCTCTCTCTCAATCTGTCTTTCTTTCTCTTTCTTTCTTTCGTTCTCCTTCTCTCTCTCTCTTGGTAAGGTGTAATATAATAACCCTACATCCTGTATAAGCCTCCCAGACAGACCGAGCTGATAACCCAACCCTGTGACACGCAGGCACACACATACACATTACCGTACAGGTTTCAGTGTTATTACCAATGAAAACCCCAACCTGGTCCATAAGAGGACAGGATTGTGGGAATTAACACACAGTATATTCAGTTCATAATGAAAGATGGTGAGAGAGAGAGAGAGAGAGAGAGAGAGAGAGAGAGAGAGAGAGAGAGAGAGAGAGAGAGAGAGAGAGAGAGAGAGAGAGAGAATACCCTCTCCAAGTACACTACCCTGTCTGCAAGGGTCCAGGTTGAGATCATGT
>NC_036854.1:36744303-36745063 GCF_002910315.2 Salvelinus sp. IW2-2015
AAAAACAAACAAAAAGACACACACACACACACATACACACACACACACACACATACACCGCCCCCCATTTTGTTGATATTGCTTGACTCAGATAGTCTCTGAGATGCTGACTCTACATAAAAGGCTTCTGGTACTCTATAGCTCTCACATATTTGAGTTGACAATAGTTCACTTCTAAGTTATACTAAGACACAGTTCAATGTGTTACCCTGAACTTCGGCATTTTAAACATCTTCTGAAAGAGTCAAGTTCAAGAGTCACTACAAATTGAAATATCCTCGTAAAAAACTCTAGTAAAATCCTTATGTCCCGGGCCAGAAGTAGTTACTGTAGCGCCTTGAATCCAACAACAACACATTTCAATATACATCTGACCCAGTCTACAGAGAAACTACACAACATTCTGATCTTTTAAAACACAACAACACATCATAATATAAATCTGACCCAGTCTACAGAGAAACTACACAACATTCTGACCTTATAAAACACAACAACAACACATCATAATATAAATCTGACCACAACACATTCATAAATAAATCTGACCCAGTCTACAGAGAAACTACACAACATTCTGACTTTTAACACAACAACACATATATAAAAACTGACCCAGCAGCAAGAAAACTACACAACATTCTGACCTATAAAACACAACAACACATCATAATATAAATCTGACCCAGTCTACAGAGAAACTACACAACATTCTGACCTTATAAACACAACAACACATCATAATTAAATCTGACCCAGA
>NC_036854.1:36750120-36754767 GCF_002910315.2 Salvelinus sp. IW2-2015
CAGTTCTACAGAGAAAACTACACAACATTCTGACCTTATAAAACAACAACAACACATCATAATATAAATCTGACCCAGTCTACAGAGAAAACTACACAACATTCTGACCTTATAAAACACAACAACACATCATTATATAAATCTGACCCAGACTACAGAGAAACTACACAACATTCTGACCTTATAAAAACACAACAACAACACATCATAATATAAATCTGACCCCAGGGTACCCCCCTTACTATGAGATAGAAGCTACTCAAAGTGACTATAAAAAATACTAACAACAAATAATACAAAATTGTTTTTATTATCCTCACCCCGGGATACCGCGTTCTGAATGAGAAAACACGGTTAGCAACAGAAACTCTCCACACATTGTTACATTTCTAACGGCTCATATCATGAATCTGAATCATTACCTAATACTGACCCGATGGGTCAGTCTGCTCTAAGTGAGGAGAAGATACAACAACATTTCTGACCTTATAAAACACGAACAATCATAGAATACCGAGTCATCGATGAACCAGTGAGATATCATTATAATCCACATTGACCCAGTTGTACTGCGCCTTCTACACATAAGCCCTCGAATCTATTAGCGAGTAGGCAGCTTACACACCAGCTTCACCTGACTCTTACTTGCAAGCAGAAGGATAACCACGAACCACGCACAACACATCACGCAAATAAGTACACAAATCTGACCCCAGTCTACAGAGAGCAAATTCTACTACAAACGATATCTGACCTTATAAAACATAACGAACAAACACCATCATAATATACATCTGACCCCAGTAAGTATTGGGATACTATTCTCGCAGAACCTCCACTACTAGCAACCATACACAAATCATATAATCTTAGACTCTTATTATCTAAAGACATCACACATCTTAAAGACAACAATTTAAATCTCTCACATCTATTCTCAATCTCTCTGACTCACTGCTTCTCCTCTATCCAGCAGATACATCTCCTACCCACTCACTCATCTCTCTCTCTTCTGTCTCCTCCTTATCTCTACAAAACACTATACCTACCACCAACCATCTCTCCTCATTAATCTCTCTACCATCCCGATCCTCATCACCTACCCTCACGCGCGACAATACACACACTCACCTCCTGACCTCTCCTCCTCTCCTATCTTCCATACCCAACACTACCGCTCTCCGCTGACTCTCTCCTCCTCTCTCCCTTTCTATCCTCTCTCCTCTCTACAGAGAAACTACACAACATTCTGACCTTATAAAACACAACAACACATCATAATATAAATCTGACCCAGTCAACAGAGAACTACACAATCGTCTGACCTTTTAGAACACAATAGCAACACAACAGCAGCTGCAGTGTTTGAGGACACACTTCATTTAGTGACACATTACTGCTGACCCTCTAAATGTGGCGTGGTTGTAATCATAGGCCTCTTAGGGAGTGTGGAGTGCTCTCCTCTCCTGCTCCTTGCTGACGAGCACACACACGCACACACACAAACACACACACAAAAACACTCTATCTCGCTCTCTCTGCCTCTCTTTGCCTGACAAGCATGCAGCAGCCATTAAAACAAGTTTAAAAGGGCTAAAGGGAACAGCGCTCTAATCAACCACTCTGTCGAAATAATATATGAATCAAGCACTCTGTTACTGATTAATTAAACCAAGAGATTCACACTAATGAGACCACACAGGGAAACAGAGAAATACTGAGGAGTCATTTCAGGTTGGCAGGGTGGGAGCTCAAGCTAGTGCTGGGTTGGTTGTTTGGTTGAATGGTTGGTTGATTTTGGGTTTTGTGAAAGCGACATAGTAAAAAATGTAAGACTGACTTGGCATTACATCTGCAATACAATCTGTTTGAAAGACAAGATGAGATGCAATTGGTTGTTCATCTCCATTTCCACTAAGGCATAAGATACCATTCCACTGCACACTGACAGTAATCTTGATAGATAGCCTATAATGTTTGAAAAAAAGTTGAAACGTAGTCCATGTGAATTTGACTTCATGTGCTTTAAGGACTTTAAGGCTTGTAAAATGAGATGTCCGCTCAAGGCTATGGGAATCCAACTATCCAACTATCTTTTTTACATTGAGTGGATAGTGAGCTCTGCCATGATCGTTACAGTATGACTGAGACTGGGCGATCAAAGTTAATAATTTGAATCCTCACTAGAACAGAAGCACTTTAGCTACATGTTTATGGCATTTAATAAAAAGGCTCCATGTAGGCTGTACCTAAGAAAGTTTGGACACTTTCTTAGGTATACTGTAGCCTGGAACTGTCGTGGCCTAGAACTTAAGATCTGTGCCAGCCACGTAAGGACATTTGAACATCAACTGTCATCTCCAAAAATGTTTGGATTCTAAACCTCTCCCCCTCCACATCATCATGTTGTGTTCTCCTGTCTTCATTTGATCATTTATTTTCAAACTATTCCCCTGTATTTCCTGTTCTGTTGTTCCATCTCACTCCCACATGTAGCCTATTCAGAGCACATAGCGACACTGTTCTGTTCTGGCTGAGACAGATGACTGTACAAACCAGGCCCGTTTGTTTTGTGCTTTTTAGACCCTGAACATCTCTGTGTAATACCCACCCTCTCTTTCTGGGTCTTTATGACCGTGCTGCAGACAGAGTAAGCCACAGGTGGAGGTGTTACAAAGGCTCTGTCACAACGCTAACAAGGCAAAGCTCTCTGATGCTACACCTACACCGGCACGGCAGCAGGGCAGGTGGACATCACCTCCGCTGCACAGCCCTGTGTTACACTTCATCCTCCAACACACTGCAACGCCTGCAGGGTAGCCTGTATTTGTCATGCCGCAAGCCTCGATTTCAAGGCACGGCTGTATCTCTCTCTCTCTACCCTATAATGCGCTGCATGTCTAGTACTGTGAACTGAGGTAGAGTGGAGTGTGTTAGAGACGTAAAACATACCATGCTGACATCCACAGAGAGCAGCAGTGTCAATAATGCTTTAAAAAGCTATTTAATCTAGAAGTAAATAAGGTGTCACCGAGGAGCCTCATGCATATCAGGGAAAACGTTTCAGAAATATCACTCAAGAGGATCCAGACCCACATAACCCCATTTCACTCAGAGTATCATCAGGAAGGAAGAAGGGCTGTTTGTAATGCACTCGTTCTCACAGATGTAATCTCTGCAGTGTTATCAGTCAGTTAAGCTGTCTGCCTCTCTACCTGCCTGCCTGCCTGGCGTGTGTTTGAAGCCTGGTGTGTCAGTTCATCTACTCGGCGCTCTCCGACCCCCCTGTCTCTCCCAGGTCAGGGGACGCAGCTGAAAACTGCCTGGGAGACTTAGCCCGGCTCGGCTTTTAATTACACACATGGATGTAGGATGCGCATTTGCATATGCACACACACACAAACACACACACACGCATAGACACGTAGACACACGCAGGCACACACAGACACAAGCGAACACTCAGGCATACACATGACATTTGATGACTATCTTAACATATTAAATGATCCTCTCTGTTAGGCTCCTTGGCAAACTGTTCATATCAATCTCACAACACGAATACACACACGTTCACAGACACTGAAGGCATAACGGATGATATAGACTCCTCTTCCTGGCAGACTGTGTGTGTGTGTCTGTGTGTGTCTGTGTGTGTGTGTGTGTGTGTGTGTGTGTGTGTGTGTGTGTGTGTGTGTGTGTGTGTGTGTGTGACCGCCTTGCAGGGTAGCCTGTATTTGTCATGCCGCAAGCCTCGATTTTCAAGGCACCGGTGTATCTCTCTCTCTCTACCCATATAATGCGGCTGCAATGGTCGTTACTTGAACGGAGATAGATGGAGTGTGTTTAAGACTAAACATACCATGCTGACATCCACAGAGCAGCAGTGTCAATAATGCTTTTAAAAAAGCTATTTAATCTAGAAGTAAATAAGGTGTCACCGAGGAGCCTCATGCATATCAGGGAAAACGTTTCAGAATATCACTCAAGAGGATCCAGACCCACATAAACCCCATTTCACTCAGAGTATCATCAGGAAGGAAGAAGGGGCTTTTGTAATTGCACTCGTTCACAGATGTTAATCTCTGCAGTGTTATCAGTCAGTAAGCTGTCTGGCTCTCTACCTGCCTGCCTGCCCTGGCGTGTGTTTGAAAGCCTTGGTTGTGTCAGTTCATCTTACTCGGCGCTCTCCGACCCCCCTGTCTCTCCCAGGTCAGGGGACGCCAGCTGAAAACTTGCCTGAGGATTTAGCCCGGTCGGCTGTTTTAATTACACACATGGATGTAGGATGCGCATTTGCCATATGCACACACACACAAACACACACACACGCATAGACACGTAGACACACGCAGGCACCCACACAGACACAAGCGAAACACTCAGGCATACACATGACATTTGATGACTATCTTAACATATTAAATGATCCTCTCTGTTAGGGCTCCTGGCAAACTGTTCAATCAATCTCCACAACCACGGAAACACACACGTTCACAAAGACACTGAAGGGCATAACGGATTGAATTAGGGACTCCTCTTCCTGGCAGACTTGTGTGTGTTGTGGTGTGCTGTGTGGTGGTGCTGTTGTGTGTGTGTTGTGTGGTGTTGTGTGTGTGTGTGTGTGTGTGTGTGTGTGTGTGGTGT
>NC_036854.1:36754792-36756708 GCF_002910315.2 Salvelinus sp. IW2-2015
CGTGTGGTTGTGTGTGTGTGGTGTGTGTGTGTGTGGTGTGTGTGTGCACGTGTGTGTGGCTCCACGGAGACACAGGAGAGCGTCTGTTGGGCTGAGCGGCTGAAGTAGCCCTGCCAAAACCCCTCCCAGCTCCAGGTCTCCACTATTTAATGGAAATATGGCCCACCATAAACCTAATGGAATCAAAACACCACTGAAACTGTAATAAGTAGTTGATAAGTAGAGGTAGCGGTGCTGAACAAGCAACTTAACCAACTGAGTCTGATGCTGTATATTCCTGGAGTTCCATGCAGGTCAACTATTCTTCCATAGGTGGTTATCACAGACTTCTCTCTGCCTTTTGCTCACGGAAAAATCGTCTCTCTTTTTGTGTGTGTGTGTGTGTGTGTGTGTGTGTGTGTGTGTGTGAGTGCACGTGTGTGTGGCTCCAGACGGAGACACAGGGAGAGCGTCTGTTGGCTGAGCGGTGAAGTAGCCCTGCCAAAACCCCCTCCCAGCTCCAGTCTCCACTATTTAATGGAAATATGGCCCACCATAAACCTAATGGAATCAAACACCACTGAACTGTAATAAGTAGTGATAAGTAGAGGTAGGCTGCTGGAACAGCAACTTAACCAACTGAGTCTGATGCTGTATATTCCTGGAGTTCCATGCAGGTCAACTATTCTTCCATAGGTGGTTATCACAGACTTCTCTCTGCCTTTTGCTCACGGAAGAATAGTAATAAAATATTACGCTTTCTACTGTAAATTTCCAGTAAGTATCACATATGGGCCTCAATGAAGCATACTGTTACTGTAATATTGTTAGGTTGACTACTGAGACGTTCCTGCTGCAGTTAATCTTGCTGAAGTTATAGCACCATGTAAACACCCAAGAGAAAGCACTGTGTGAGCTGTCCTTGGTCCTGAACAACATATACATGATGTAATCTACATGAACCCAGACATAAAATACACACACACAACATGGTGTATTGTTCTGGTATTCCAACCTACAGTACAACCTCAAAGCTGTGCAGCGGTTATTATTTGTTTTTCCTATACAATTAGATAACTGAGGGTTTTTCCAAAGAAATTGACAATATACACGTGGTCATTGAACTTCAAACATGGAGGGTAAGTGGCTTCTATAGAATATAAATAGCAATTCTAGCTATGTGGCTTCTACAGCCCTTGCACAGCAACTGATTTGTTAATCAAAGCAAAGACAAGGAATTAGCTATTATTCTACAATAATTAGTAAGGATGAGAGACACACTGCATGAATCTGTACCAACATTGTGTAAATTATGTGTAGACCTACATGGGTTAATATGAGTACAACAATTCATATGAAAAATATCATAGTTTTATAAAAGACAGCCCTAACAGGAAGTGAACCCCTTTCTATGACCTGTTTTTATCTGTGAGTCTCCAACACTCCAGTTTGAGGCAGGCAGAAGGCTTGAGAAATGTCTGATTGGATTGTAAAGGCTTAGATCTCCTGGAGGAGTGCTGTTGCTCACCTAAGTAACAAAGGTTCTGTGTGTGCCTCAGGGAATTCAGCCAGGGAGACGAGCAGCGAGAGAGGAAGGGAGAAGGATAAAAGATAGGAAAAGAGTGAGGGCGAGGGACTCCCTGACTATCTCAGTCCTGTGCAGTAGTCAGTTCTCTCTCTCTCTAATAGGTGACATTATGGAGGCCATTATGGAGGCCATGGCTCATACCTCTACACAAGATGCTCTGACAGGCAACCACTTATCTGCCACCCACTCACCAACCCCCACACGCAGCGTCACACACACACACACACACACACACACACACACACACACACACACACACACACACACACACACACACACACACACACACACACACACACATCTATACTACTATATCTATATCATCTATCTATCTATCTACACTACATCT
>NC_036854.1:36756733-36771362 GCF_002910315.2 Salvelinus sp. IW2-2015
TGGAGGGTGGTTCTGTGTTGTGTTGGTGTGTGTGTGTGTGTGTGTGTGTGTGTGGATGTGTGGTGTGTGTGTGGTGTGTGTTGTGTGTGTGTGTGTGTGTTGTGTGTCTGTGTGTGTGTTGTGTGTGTGTGTGTGGTGATGTGTGTGTGTGTGTGTGTGTGTGTGTGTGTGTGTGTGTGTGCGGTGTCATGTTTACAGCAGAGAGACTTCGAACGAGCAGAGAACACTTGCAGGGGAAAGAGAGAGGGGAGCATAACGCCAAGCGTCTCAGTGTCTTTCATCCGGTACATCCACTCCTTCAGCTGTATATCTGATTGGTAGCCATGCGAGATCTAGTTCCCTTATCCACACTCCCTGACTATCTCAGTCCTGTGCAGTAGTCAGTTCTCTCTCTCTCAATAGTGACATTATGGAGGCCATTATGGAGGCCATGGCTCATACCTCTACACAAGATGCTCTGACAGGCAACCACTTAATAAGCTCACCCACTCACCAAACGCGGCGCGAGCAGGCGCGAGCGGGCAGTGGAGAGCGCGAGGCTAGCAGCGAGCCGGAGCAGCAGCAGACGAGCGACACACACGACACGACGGCGAGCTAGCGACGAGAGCGAGCGGCGCGAGCGAGCACAGGGCGACAGCGAGCGACAGAAGTGCGAGCGCGAGCGGAGCAGCGCAGCGAGCACAGAGCGAGGCGCACACACGACGACGGCTACGAGCGACACGAGCGAGCGCGGACAGCGACGAGTCTCTCGTCTTTGGGGTCGTGCGGGCGTCCGGTGGGGGGGTGGGTGGGGTGGGGTGGGGTGGTGGGTTGTGAGAAGAGGTGTGGTGTGGGTGTGGGGGTGGGGGGGGGGGCGGGGGGGGGGGGGTGGTGCGGGTGGGGTGTTGTGGGTGGTGGTGGGGGTGTGTGGTGTTGTGGTGCTGTGTGTGTGGTGGTGTGGTCGGTGTGTGGTTGTGTGGGTGTGCTGTGGTGGGTGTGTGTGTGGATGTGGTGTTTGTGTGGGGTGTGTGGATGTGTGTGGTGATATCATGGTGTGTGTGACGCCTAATGCGGTTGGCGGATTGGTGACGGTGGGTGGGGGTGGTGCAGATAAGTGGTTGCCTGTCAGAGCCTCCTTGTTAGAGTATAGCAATGGGCTCCATAATGGCCTCCATATGTAGCCTATTAGAACGAGGAGAGAGAACTGACATACTTGCACAGGACTGAGATATCAGACAGTGTGTGATAAGGGAACTAGATTCGCATGGTACGCCAATCAATATACAGGTGAAGGAAGTGAGTACCGGGATGAAATCGCAACTGAAGACCAGCTTGGCGTTATGCCCCCTCCCTCCCCTGCAGTCTCCTCTCTGTCGAAGCTCTGCTGTAAACACAGGCACGCACACACACCACACACACAACACACCACACACTCACACACACGAACACACACACACACACACACACACACACTACACCACACACAACCACACACACACACCACACCACACACACACACACACACACACCACCACACACACACACACACACACACACACACACACACACACACGGGAACCACCCCGCGCCCCCGCGCGCCGCACGTGGGCCTGATCGATCCGGCGCGCCTGCCGCGCCCCGCTCGTCCTTGGGTAACACACACACACACACACACACCAAGCCCTCATCAACACAGAGCGGCTTAAGGTGAAAGGTCGTGACCGTAGTTGACCATGTCTCCCTTGACCGTCTCTTCTCCAACGCTTAACGGAATTGATGGGCGGCTTTCCCCGTCTGATTCCTATAGGCAGGCGGTGTGCTGTGTGAAGGATTAGTGTGTCGCGCTAGCGTCCTGTCCCGTGCTGTCACCTGATTAAATATTGTTGTCTATTACATTGCCAACATTAGCTGATTAATCTACAGACGCCCACTCTCAGGAATAGAGCTGTGTTTTATGGTGTAGCTGAGCACTGAAGACCATAAACCTAATGCATTGTCATAATGTAGCTGTAATCTAATATAATGACTGTGTTGCTTCTGATTTATACAAACGTAGGTAGCAATTCTCAATTATCACAAACGTTTTACCAGGGTTGACATCAATTAAGGATATTGATAACATAAAAAAATATGACATTTTTGGGATGATAAATAACAGTTTGAAAACAGTACAGTAAGATGGGTGTAATACTAGATGCAATAGCAGAGACAGCATATTATCTCAAACGTCTCTCAGTAAAGAGTTTGAATGATATCATGTTAAAACATCTGCTAATTTAACACCAAAAAAATGAAGTTTCTTCCCAGGCGAGTGAAAAAATGACATGAAATAAAAATAACAGCATTTTGAGAACACTCATTTGTTAAGGGTAGAGAAATAAATCAACTGGTCCATGTCTGCCTTGGTGACAGCTGTCTTGGAGACAGAGGAGACAGAGGTATTGTCAGGTGGGTTTTTAATTGTTCTGCTGAAGGCAGGCAGAGGAGCCAGACGATCAGAAGGGATTTGGGCCCGGCCCAGAAGACGTTTAGAGGAGCCTGCCAGTCAGTCAACACCACCACCGGTATATCTCATATATTTTCACATACAGAGCCTTCAAAATATCCCTGTTGAATATTCACCAGCTTGAGTTTACAGAAAAAAGTTTTCAAATTAAACCAGGAGACAAGTGGAGCCAAGGGCTGTTATGTAACATAGGTAACACAAACATGAGTGCATCGTAGCAGAATCACAACAACACAACATGGCCAACACAACATGTTCATATTTAATTTGTTCCCAGTGCAGTTATGAAAAGGGCTGTGTGTCTGTGTGCACGCGTATGCATGCCTGCGTGGTGCGTGCGTGCCTGTGTGTGTGTGGGCTGATTGTGTGTTTGTCATGGTGTTTGGTCAGAGCCAAGCAGAACCAGACACAACAACACAACAATGCTGT
Source organism: Salvelinus sp. IW2-2015 (assembly GCF_002910315.2). Lineage (NCBI taxonomy): Eukaryota > Metazoa > Chordata > Actinopteri > Salmoniformes > Salmonidae > Salvelinus > Salvelinus sp. IW2-2015. The sequence goes on from NC_036854.1 coordinate 36,759,648, forward strand.
CTCCAAGGGCAACAGGGTTCATGCTTCACCCTTGGAACTGGTAGGGAACTGGCATGGAACTCTAAATCCTCTAGGACGGCGAAGAACAATGAACAAAAAGTGTATGAATCAGCAGGTATATTCAATGACTGTCTAGGTCAGATATAAATGGTTAATCGTATCTGTGCAGAGGAAAAACAAATGAAGGAGAGGAAATTAATGCAAATTAGAGGATGACAAAGAGGTAAATGCGACATTTTGTAAATTACTGGCCTTGCTCTTCACTTGAGTGACAGTTGATGACAACATGTAATCTCCAACCCATTTCACACTTCTAGAAATTGGATACATTACCTACACTTTGCGAGATGCCGTTTCATCAAGGGCTTGCATGACATCTGCCATGATCAAAACACTGAATGGAAGTGGTCCTTTTTATTTATTTGCATAAAGACTTATCCTTAGCGGTGAGTCATCAACATACAGTGGGGAGAACAAGTATTTGATACACTGCCGATTTTGCAGGTTTTCCTACTTACAAAGCATGTAGAGGTCTGTAATTTTTATCATAGGTAGTACACTTCAACTGTGAGAGACGGAATCAAAAAACAACAAAATCCAGAAAATCACATTGTATGATTTTTTAAGTAATTAATTTGCATTTTATTGCATGACATAAGTATTTGATCACCTACCAACCAGTAAGAATTCCGGCTCTCACAGACCTGTTAGTTTTTCTTTAAGAAGCCCTCCTGTTCTCCACTCATTACCTGTATTAACTGCACCTGTTTGAACTCGTTACCTGTATAAAAAACACCTGTCCACACACTCAATCAAACAGACTCCAACCTCTCACCAATGGCCAAGACCAGAGAGCTGTATAAGGACATCAGGGATAAAATTGTAGACATGCAACAGGCTGGGATGGGCTACAGGACAATAGGCAAGCAGCTTGGTGAGAAGGCAACAACTGTTGGCGCAATTATTAGAAAATGGAAGAAGTTCAAGATGATGGTCAATCACCCTCGGTCTGGGGCTCCATGCAAGATCTCACCTCGTGGGGCATCAATGATCATGAGGAAGGTGAGTTATCAGCCCAGAACTACACGGCAGGACCTGGTCAATGACCTGAAGAGAGCTGGGACCACAGTCTCAAAGAAAACCATTAGTAACACACTACACCGTCATGGATTAAAATCCTGCAGCGCACGCAAGGTCCACCTGCTCAAGCCAGCGCATGTCCAGGCCCGTCTGAAGTTTGCCAATGACCATCTGGATGATCCAGAGGAGGAATGAGCAGGTCATGTGGTCTGATGAGACAAAAATAGAGCTTTTTGGTCTAAACTCCACTCGCCGTGTTGAGAAGAAAGAAGGATGAGCACAACCCCAAGAACACCATCCCAACCGTGAAGCATGGAGGTGGAAACATCATTCTTTGGGGATGCTTTTCTGCAAAGGGTACAGGATGACTGCACCGTATTGAGGGGAGGATGGATGGGGCCATGTATCGCGAGATCTTGGCCAACAACCTCCTTCCCTCAGTAAGAGCATTGAAGATGGGTCGTGGCTGGGTCTTCCAGCATGACAACGACCCGAAACGACTAAGGAGTGGCGCCGTAAGAAGCATCTCAAGGTCCTGGAGTGGCCAGACCTGAACCCAATAGAAAATCTTTGGAGGGAGCTGAAAGTCCGTATAGCCCCGCGACAGCCCCGAAACCTGAAGGATCTGGAGAAGGTCTGTATGGAGGAGTGGGCCAAAATCCCTGCTGCAGTGTGTGCAAACCTGGTCAAGAACTACAGGAAACGTATGATCTCTGTAATTGCAAACAAAGGTTTCTGTACCAAATATTAAGATCTGCTTTTCTGATGTATCAAATACTTATGTCATGCAATAAAATGCAAATTAATTACTTAAAAATCATACAATGTGATTTTCTGGATTTTTGTTTTAGATTCCGTCTCTCATAGTTGAAGTGTACCCATGATAGAAATTACAGACCTCTACATGCTTTGTAAGTAGGAAAACCTGCAAAATCGGCAGTGTATCAAATACTCGTTCTCCCCACTGTAGCACTCTGACTTAGATAAAAAGGAATGATTTAAAAACGGAAAGGGATAATAAAATCTTTGACTAGTCAGTACAGTTCGTCTTGTTTGTCAAGCTTACCAGCGTTTTTCCTGTCAGCTCGTGTCCTCTTGTTTTCTAAAGAAGCCAGGCTCTCTGGTAGGAGCAAGAACTCTGGTGGGCCATATGGAGTACGTTCCTGCTTCCCCTGCTCGCACCCCTTTTCTTTTCATGCCATTCCGCTGTGGGGAGACCAGTCCAAATCTCTCCGGGTTCTCATTGACTCTGGGGCAGACGAGAGTTTTTTGGACGCTACCCTGGCGTCCGAGCTGAACATCCCCACTCAGCCCCTCTCCATTCCCATGGACGTTAGAGCGCTGGACAGGAGCTCTATAGGCCAAGTCACCCACAACACCACTCCCATCCACATACGGGTGTCAAGGAACCACAGCGAGGCTATACAGTTCCTGCTCATCAAGTCCCCTCTGATTCCGGTGGTATTGAGATTATACTGGCTCCAACGACACAATCCCCTCAATAACTGGTCTACTGGTGCCATCATGGGCTGGAGCCCGTTCTGCCACGCCCATTGCCTAAAGTCAGCACAACCTTCCCTGTTACGTCTTCCTGGGGGCTCGGAAAGTGCCCCGGACCTCTCCGCCATTCCCGCGGAGTACCAGGACCTCCGGGAGGTGTTCAGCACGGCCACGTCGCTTCCGCTGCACCGACCCTATCACTGTGGGATTGACCTTCTCCCTAGCACCACGCCGCCCCAGGGACCAAGTCTATGGATACATACATTGGGGACTCTCTAGCTGCTGGATATATCCGTCCCTCTTCCTCTCCCGCCGGCGCAGGCTTCTTCTTCGAGGAGAAAAAGGACAAGACCCTGCACCCGTGCATTGACTACCGGGGACTCAACAACATTACGGTTAAGAACCATTACCCACCTTCGAGCCACTCCAGGGGGCCACTGTGTTTCCAAAGCTGTATCTACAGAACGCCTACCACCTGGTGCGGATACGAAAGGGGGATGAGTGGAAGACCGCCATCAACACGGCCAGTGGCCACTACAAATATCTGGTCATGCCCTTTGGCCTCACCAACGCCCCTGCTGTGTTCCAGGCTCTGGTGAATGATGTTCTCTGCGACATGTTGAACTGGTGCGTCTTCGTCTACATTGATGATATCCTCGTCTTCTCCAGCTTTCCTCAAGAACACGTGCTCCACGTCCGACAGGTCCTACAACGCCTTCTGGAGAATCAGCTGTTTGTGAAGGCGGAGAAGTGCGAGTTCCATCGCTCCACCATCCCCTTTCTGGGTTACATCATCTCTGCTGGGAGTGTCCAGATGGATCCCGGAAAGGTGAGAGCAGTGATGGATTGGCCTCAGCCTACATTCAGGGTGCAGCTGCAACGTTTCCTTGGGTTTGCCAATTTCTATCGCCGCTTTATCCGGGGTTACAGCACCCTGGCTTCCCCCTGTCAGCACTCACCTCACCCAAGGTTCCGTTCACGTGGTCCCCAGCTGATGACCGGGCGTTCCAGGACCTCAAACATAGCTTCACCACAGCTCCCATCCTGGTTCATCCGGACCCATCTCGTCAGTTCGTGGTGGAGGCGGATGCTTCAGACGTCAGAGTGGGGGCTGTCCTCTCCCAGCGTTCTGCCCTTGACCTCAAGTTACATCCCTGCGCCTTCTTCTCCCATCGCCTCAACGCCACGGAAAGGAACTACGAAGTGTGGATTCGGGAGCTTCACGAAGTGAAGATGGCGTTGGAGGAATGGAGGCACTGGCTGGAGGGGGCGGAACATCCGTTCATCGTGTGGAGGGACCACAAGAACCTGAAGTATCTCCACACCGCCAAGCGCCTCAAGTCCAGGGAAGCCAGATGGGCCCTGCTGTTCACACGGTTCAACTTCTCCCTCTCGTACCTGCCGGGATCCAAGTATGTCAAGCCGGATGCACTGTCCCGCTGCTATTGCCCCACGACTACTACCCCGGAGGCCAAGACCATCCTTCCCACCTCATGCCTGGCGACGGCACTCAGCTGGGGAATAGGGAAGCAGGTCTGTGAGGCGCAGCATTTCCAGCCAAACTCGGGGGGAACCCTGATAACCGGATGTTCGTTCGGGCGCCCGTCGGACCCTGGCCTTTGAGCGACAGCGCTTTTGGTGTCCACATTCGTGTCCGCTTGCACAGTTTGTGCATAGAACAAGACGCTTCAGCAAGCTCCGGCTGGTCTCCTCCAACATCTGCCTGTCCCCCACCGTCCCTGGCCTCACATCTCCCTGGACTTTGTCACAGGTCTTCCACCATCTGATGGCAACACCGCCATCCTGACCGTGGTGGATTGGTTCTCCAAAGCCGCCCACTTCATTCCACTCCCCAAACTACCCTCTGCCAAAGAAACAGCCCAGCTCATGGTGCAGCTCATCTTCTGGATTCATGGACTGCCCATGGACATGGTCTCTGACCGGGGTCCTCAGTTCTCGTCCCAGTTCTGGAAGGCGTTCTGCACCCTCATTTGGTCGTCGGCCAGCCTGTCCTCAGGGTTCCACCCCAAGTCCAACGGCCAGTTGGAGCGAGCCAACCAGGACCTCGAGAACACCCTGCGCTGCCTGGTCTCCACCAACCCCACCACCTTTTTAAAAGTCAAGCTTTTTATATAACTGTTTTTCTAGACAAGTGATGATCAGGACCTGAGTTGTATCTAATCATGACCGTAGCTTAAAAGGGACATTTTCAATTAGATTTGTATTAGATGATTTAGAGATAAGAGAACTACAAGTTATCACATTGTATAGCGTGTCATTGTATAGCTTACCACCTTCACCTATGACACTTTCCTTTACTGCGTTTTCAAACCCAAAGACTATTTAGACTAAGACTATTCAGATGTAATTTTGGTCTCCACCAACCCCACCACCTGGAGCCAGCAGCTTGTGTGGGTCGAATATGCCCGCAACACCCTTCCTTGCTCTGCCACGGGCCTATCTCCCTTTGAGTGTTCCCTGGGGTATCAGCCCCCGCTCTTCCCTGAGCAGGAAGAGGAGGTCGACATACCTTCTGCCCAGATGTTTGTCCGTCGCTGTCGTCGTACCTGGAGGAGAGCCCGGTTGGCCCTCCTCAAGACCACCTCAAGGTATCGACGACAAGCGGATCGCCATCGGACCCCGGCTCCCTGGTATAGTCTCGGGCAGAAGGTATGGCTCTCCACCCGGGATCTGCCCCTCCGGGTGGTCTTGCAAACTGTCCCCCCAGTTTATTGGCCCTTTCCCCATATCCAAGGTCATTAGCCCCTCTGCTGTTTTTCTTCTGTTGCCCGGTACCGTTCATATACACCCCACCTTTCATTTGTACTGTATCAAGCCCGTGTCTCACAGTCCCTTGTCTTCCATTTACAGGCCCACCCCTCCTCCCCATGTCGTCGATGGCAATCCGGCGTACACGGTGAGACGCCTCCTGAGGGTTTGACTACGGGACAGGGGTTTCCAGTACCTGGTTGACTGGGAGGGTTATGGCCCGGAGGAGAGGTGCTGGGTCCCCGCTAGAGACATTCTGTACCCAGCCCTCATCGCCGACTTCCACCGCCGGCACCCCGGTCAACCAGGTATGCGCCCAGGTAGGATGCCAGGTGGCGCCCCTAGGGGGGGTACTGTCATGCTCTGATATGTTTCACCTGTCTTTGTGATTGTCTCCACCCCCCTCCACCCCTCCGCCCATCTTCACCATTATCCCCTGTGTATTTATACCTGTGTTCTCTGTTTGTCTTTTGCCAGTTCATCCTGTTTGTCAAGCTTACCAGCGTTTCTCCTGTCAGCTCCTGTCTTTAACCAGCCTCTTTTTCTTGCCCTCCTGGTTTTTGACCCGTGCCTGTCCTGACCCTGAACCCGCCCGCCTGACCACTCTGCCTGCCCCTGACCCTGAGCCTGCCTGCCGTCCTGTACCTTTGCCCCTGTCTGGATTTCCGACCTCTGCCTGACCTGACCCTGAGACTGCCTGCCGTCCTATACCTTTGCCTCTGCTGCAGTAATAAACATTGTTTCTTCGACATGGTCTGCATCTGGGTCTTACCTTATCCTGATAACTAATAACAGTGTTAACTACCACTACTATGCTAATGTTCTAATTATGACAAACACCATGCTAGACGTATGCTACTATACGCTACCATCTGCCTACACTGCCCAGCAGGCACTGCCAGTACCCCCCTGTTGCATGCCTTCTCCCTGCCTGGGCTGTGCCAACATCTAACTGGCTGAGGAGAGGTTCTTGTGAGGTGTGCAGGACGCTGTCAGCACAGCTCTGTCTGACACCTAGTTTGAGCAGTCAGCCAATCTACTTCCTGCTCTAAATTAAACCAATATGTGCTGAAAGTACAACAACAACAACAACAGATTGATGATTGCACATAGATTACTCCACTTCTCTCTTTCCCTGCCCTCCTGTCTTCCTCAACCCTCCTTCTTGCTCCCCTGCTCCAATTATACAGGAGTGCTTCAGAATCACCCCAGTCATCACAACAAGAAGCAGACAAGCCAGTTAAATAGTGACATGTTTTATCCCTGTGTGATTATCTGCTTAAAACAGCTTTCAGCAAACAATCTCTTATATCTGTCTGCTTCAATAATTGGCTATGTAAATACATTTAATCCAAATTCCCTCTGGATAAAAAGTGTCCTGTCTTTATCATCAAACCGTCAATAATGAATCATCTATATCTACATTTTGAGCGCTCATAGAACTGCCTGTTAAGCGATAGAAAGCTAGATGGCGAGTTTCAACAGGGATGATTGGGAGGTAGAGCCTGTGGGTTGGGTGAGGAAATTATGGACTGGTGTTATCTCCTTGTGGAGTAAAGCTGTGTCGCTGTCAGGACACATGGTGCTCGAACACACACACCCACATTGACACACACACAGACAGACACACACACATAAAAACACACACAGAGACATACACACATAGACACACACACATAGACACACACACATAAACACACACACACACACACACCACACACACATACACATCACACATCACACACACACACACACACACACACACACACACACACACACACACACACACACACACACACACACACACACACACACACACACACACACAACACAAACACAAAGAACACCACAGACACACCACACACAACACAACAACAAACATCTCAGAAAGCAGCCCGGAGTTCAAAAGAATCACCTTCAATACAGCAAATTAAGAGTCTCCCTGGAGAAGGCCCTCACCTTCAAATAAAGCGAATTAGAGGCTCCCTGGAGATGGCCCTCACCTTCAATACAGCAAATTAGAGTCTCCCTGGAGAAGGCCCTCACCTTCAATACAGCAAATTAGAGTCTCCCTGGAGACGGCCCTCATCTGTTAATACAACGAATTAGAGGCTCCCTGGAGAAGGCCCTCACCTTCAATAAAGCGAAATAGAATCTCACTGGAGATGGCCCTCACCTTTAATACAGCGAATTAGAATCTCACTGGAGACGGCCCTCACCTTTAATACAGCGAATTTTAGGCTCCCTGGAGATGGTCCTCACCTTCAATACCACGAATTAGAGACTCCCAGAAAATGGCCCTCATGGTCATTACCACCACACAGGTCTCAGGGAGATTCAGGAGAGGACTGGGGTCTCTTACCATTGGGGGAAAATAAGATCGTTCTCAATGTCATTACTTTTACTTTATGTTTTAAGTGCAGTTGTAACAGGTGAGAGACACAATAGTTAAAAGTGACTATATGTGATTTATACATTGACAATGATAAAAAATAACTAATGTATAACTGCAAGGAGAAAACCATGGTAAATTGCATTGAAATGGTGGCAGAGCTGGAGTTTAGAACATCATGGAGAAATCCTTCATACCAACATACTAATTCATCCATTCACTTAGGGTCACTACAACGATAGTAGGAGGGGGGTAAAACTGGAAGACACCCATTATGAATTTCACCTCCACTCTCACTCAGACAGACAGGAAGAGAAAGAACACTACATCAGGAGAACTAATTAGGATTATTAGTGGGATGTAATTTATTCAACAGGGAATAAAAGTAATTGCTTAGTCATTTTTGAGCCAAATGCAAAACGAATACAGAATTACTGACTGGCTGCCTCAGCAAATAGAGAGTGATTTTACAGCGGTTGCCTTGTTTCACACACAGTTTAGAGTCTCGTATGAAGCTCTTTAAAAATGACAAGAGTGAAAATGAATGAGCCCCATGAGATTGAATGGCTCTACTAACCTCATGGTGAGCTCCTAAATGACTATGCAGAGAAATGTAGCTCAGCAGCGAGCGCATAACGGATTATGAGTGGTTACAATGATCACTGATTTAAAATACAACATCTACTAATGACTATATTTGTACTTGTTTATGAGTGTAGTAGTCTCAACATGATTTGTGATTTAGTATCATTGGCATCGTAATGATGTCTAATTCTACAGAATGGCTATCAAGAAGAACATTGTTTACGGTTCTATAACTCAGATATAATTAGCATTCTAAACCGCCAGTTATCCTGTCAACACAACACCATGCAAGACAGTAAGCGATGGGAAATGTGGTGACAGAGAGAGGACAGGATGAGTGAGATAGAAGACAAGGGAGGGATGAGGGAGAAAGAAAGCGAGGAAATGACTCATAATATCCCTCATCCTTCCATCCATGCCAAATGAGATGGAAAACAAAGCTCTGTAGAGGAGTTTAGGAGTAGCGAGATAGGAGAGTCCTGAGTCGACAACAGCTTTATCACTTTGGCCAGTGTCCACACAAACCACTCATGCCTCTCTCTCTCTCTCTCCCTCTCTCTCTCTCTCTCTTTCTCTCTCTCTCTCTGTCTCATTCTCTCTCTCTCTCTCTCCCCCTCTCTCTCTCAATCAAAATCAAAACTAATGCCAACGGTGAGTTGGAGAGATAATATTCTGCTATGACTCCAAGAGACTCCTGAAGAGATTTGAGGAAACTGGTAAAGAAAGAGGCAGGAGCAGACACACTGTGTCAGAGTACAAGACCCACTGCTATAGTGTGTCTGTCACTCAGAGCTACACCATTTTGTTGTGGTGAATAGACCGAACCATCGACTATAGTGTGTCTGTCACTCAGAGCATATACAATTGAAATATTAGCAGGACATTACACTGTTCACAACAGATTAGGGTGTGCCCCCAGGCCACTACTCTACTACCACATAGAGTATCTACAATACAAAGCCAGGTGCATGTATAGAGTATGTGTGTTATCATGTGTATGTATAAGTGTGTTATCATGGTATGTATAGAGTGTGTTATCATGTGTATGTATAGAGTGTGTTATCATGTGTATTGTATAGAGTGTGTTATCATGTGTATGTATAGTTGTGTTATCATGTGTATGTATAGAGTGTGTTATCATGTGTATGTATAGAGTGTGTTATCATGTGTATGTATAGAGTTGTGTCCCGTGGTATGTAGAGAGTGTGTTATCATGTGATGTATAGACGTGTGTTATAGTGGTAATGTATAAAGTTGTGTTATCATGTGTATGTATAGAGTGTGTCACCATGTGTATGTATAGAGTGTGTTATCATGTGTATGTATAAGTGTTTATCATGTGTATTTATAGAGTGTGTTTATCATGTGTATGTATTGTAGGTGTGTTATCGTGTGTTATTGTGTTGTTTAGAGATGTGTCACGTTGTGTCGTATAGATGTGTCTACATGTGTATGATAGAGTGTGTTATCATGTGTATGTATTAAGTGTGTATTCATGTGTATGTATAAGAGTGTGTATTATGTGTTGTATATGATGTAGTGTGTTATAGTATGAGTGTATATGGTATGATCTGTGTTATCATGTGTGAGTGGTGTTACATGATACAAACAAAGGAGTGATTGTGGACTTCAGGAAACAGCAAGGGCACCCCCTATCCACATCGACGGGTCAGTGTGGAGAAGGTGGAAAAGTTTTAAGTTCCTCGGTGTACACATCACGGACAACTGAATTGGTCCACCCACACAGACAGCTGTGGAAGAAGCGCAGCGCGGCCCTTCAACCTCAGGAGGCTGAAGAAAAGGCGGTTGTCACAAAAGCACTCACAAACTTCTACAGATGCACAACGAGAGCACCGCCGGGAGCCTACCGGCCGGTACGGCAACTGCCGCCCACAACCGAAGGCTCCCAGAGGGGTAGTGAGGTCTGCAGAAAGCATCACCGGGGCAACTACCTGCCCTCCAGGACACCTACACCACCCGATGTCACAGGAAGGCATAAAGATCATCAAGGACAACAACCACCCAAAGCCACTGCCTGTTCACTCCCGCTATCATCCAGAAGCGCAGTCAGTACAGGTGCATCAAAGCAGGGACCGAGAAGACTGAAAACAGCTCTATTCAGCATCAGACTGTAAACAGCCACCACTAACATTAGCGGCCGCTGCACAATGACTTCAACTCCAGCCACTTTAAAATAGGAATTGATGGAAATTATGTAAAATGACCACTAGCCACTTTAAACAATGCCACTATATAATGTTTACATACCTCATTACCCATCTCAATGATTATACTGTACTCATCTATCATCTACTGCATACTTGCCACTTTATGTATACATGTACCACTAGCCACTTAAACTATGCACTTATGTTTACAACCCTACAGTACTCATCTCATAGTATATACCGTACTCTATACCATCTACTGCATCTTGCCATGCCGTTCTGATACACTAGCATTCATATATCGATTATTACATTATCTTTATCCCTTTACACGTGTGTGTGTGTATAAAGGTATAGTTGTGGAACTGTTGGTTAAATTCTGTGGTTAGTCTGCATTGTCGAACGTAAAGCTACAAGCATTGTGCCTTACACTCGCATTAACATCTGTACCATGGTTGTAAGTGACTATAAAATTTGTTTGATTTGAATTTGATGTTAGTGAGTGTGTATGTATTAAGAGGTGTGATCATGTACGAGATTTATGTGTTGGTGTCGTATGTATAGAGTGTGTGTGTTATCAGTGTACGTTATAGAGTGATGTAGTCATGTGTAGTTATAGAGTGTGGCCTACGATGTGTACGTATGTAGAGTGTGTGTGTTATGTGTATGTATAGAGTTGTAACCTGTGTTATGTATAAGGTGTGTCAGTTATGGATGTTATTGCATTGAGGTGTGATATGTGTAGTGAGGAGTTTACTCATGTGTATGTAGAGAGTGGTGTGGGTGTAATCAGGAGCTATAAAGTGTGATACAAGGGTAGTATGATAGAGGTGGAGCAAGGTATGGGATAGAGGTGACAGTGGAATAGAGAGAGTGTGTTATCATGGGTATGATAGAGTGTGTTATTCATGTGTATGTATTAGAGGGGCGAAGTTTATCATTGGATGGAGAAAGAGTGGGCGATCAGTGGGATTGAAGAGGGGTAGCAGTGGAGGGAGAGGTGTCTTAATCATGTGTATGTATAGAGTGTGGCACCATGTGGTAGTATAGAGTTTGTGTGTGTTGTTATCATGCTGTTATGTATAGAGTGTGTATCATGTGTATGTATAGAGTGTGTGTGTATCAATGTGTATGTATAGAGTGTGTTATCGATGTGTTGTATAAAGTGTGTTATCATGTGTATGTTATAGAGGGTGTCCGATGTGTATGAATTAGAGTTGA